>NW_017150557.1:0-270 GCF_001652005.2 Ceratina calcarata | reverse complement strand
GAAATTATTTTTTCGTCTTTTTATTTCGTGTGCTTTCGAGCTACACGTTACTCTAAGCTGTCTTTCCTTGAACCAGGATAACGATTTCGATTGTCCGACTGATTGGATGCAAATCAGTCCACTTTTCCTTATCTACCTCAATGAGCGAATACTGCGCTAGATATTTTTTAGTACAAATCACTTTTTTTAATTTTAATTTTGTACATGAGCATTCTTGTTAGGAGAAGACCTAACTGGGTCCGGATTTCGAGGAGGAGTGGATATGAGACT
>NW_017150555.1:0-270 GCF_001652005.2 Ceratina calcarata | reverse complement strand
TATAATAACAAATTCAACATGCTAGCATTGTTTAAGTATATAGTCTGTACATCCTTAAATAATATCTTCGAAATTGACATTATTTCAACTTTAAAATATTCTTAACCCTTTGAGCACTGAGTGGTGCTGCCCATTTTTTATGACAATGCATGTAATACGCGAGATTATTAATAATATAGAGTAATTTAAAAGAAAGTCCTAAAAAACGAAAAACAAATGTCTAGAAATGGGTGCGTAGCTACACTGATATAACTTCAAAAGTCTTTGGTA
>NW_017150554.1:0-270 GCF_001652005.2 Ceratina calcarata | reverse complement strand
TTCTAATCATATTTATCTTTTGATGAGGTTTCAGCTTCATTCTCGCAACACAGTTTGCGGCATCCACAATTTCTTGCACCTGTGTCCGTTGTAAACCTCTCCATGGATCGAAGTCCACGCCTAAGTATTTGAAGGTTGTTTGTGGGTCCGCGTGCGGGACTGTTTCTTGACCCACTACTAATTTGGGGTCAATCAGGTGCCAAGTTTTGTTTTTGTTCACAATTTGGAATGTTGTACATTTCTCGATTGACACCTTCATGCCCATAGCTT
>NW_017150553.1:1484-2473 GCF_001652005.2 Ceratina calcarata | reverse complement strand
CCCGGCCCGTCCGTCTTTCACTTTGTGAGAATTCGTCTCGGACACGCCACTGGGCCACTTTCTTCGTTAATGACTTTATTAATAGCATTGAAGAAAAAAGTGGAAAAAGAACCTTTGGCTCACTATTTCACCCTCAGAGTGCATTCTGAAAGGTGCATTCACAGACTATCGTCGACCCACCAGAGTCGATCGATCTTTACGTAAGATCATTCGGGTGACTCACTTAATAAAAAAATGTGAAAACTGATGTTAAAATCTCTCCTAATTCTCAAACATTTAATTCAGTTAAATATGTATAATGCAGTGACATTAAAAAATTGTAAACTCGTTGTAGAATGATAATAAGTTTCGCAATTCTGAAATCGTCAACGAGAGGCGAAACGATCGTGAAGTAACACCTGTCGTCGTACCCGCGACGCCTAAATTATTCGATAATAGCTCTCTGCGCTAATCCCCCCGCGGCAGATTAGTCCGAGCTCTTCGTCAGTCGTGTGCGCCGAATAGGAGTATTAGTTTCTGTCACTGGATCGCGACAGCCTGTGTAACGGACGAACCATGCTCTCCGCCCCTTTCCCTCTCTCTGTTCCACTCACAGACATGGTAGATATTTGCAGACGACTGCGATTCGCGAGAACGACTCCGTGGCAGCCAGCGTTACGCAATACCGAGGACACTCCGATGTCCAATGCATCGCGTAGCGGAATTAATTTTTAGGACGGGATAGAATTGATCGAGACTGGCTCTCGTTTCTCGAGAAACGTCTGACGCGACAGTTGCGATAGCCTAGCTGTATAATGGATACAACGAACATCAATTACGAATCGATCGGACTCACTCAAACTATCAATCGTACTGCTCTCTCGCGAATTGATTTTCATTTGCTCATACGACATGCTTCTGTCCTCAGTGCTCGATTATTTCTTGAATTGGACGCGAGGAAAGGACAGCGGAATTGATTTTTTATTAAATTATTAAGCTCCGTCTACAAT
>NW_017150553.1:0-702 GCF_001652005.2 Ceratina calcarata | reverse complement strand
TCCATATCTCATACAAACCTGGATTGGAACAAAAAGACTTCTCGACATTTGAGCTCACTAACTATAATTTCGATACGACATTTACAGCTAGAGAATCAATAAATTATTTAATCATCATAAAACCCAAGTTTCACTTTATTCCGCACTCCCCACTGTTTCTGCATATGTGTTACGGAAATCTTTGGCCCTTGATCATGAAGTGCGACGGTCTACCTGCCACCTCGTTCTCCACCTCCGCGTTTCATATGAAAGATCCATAGGAAGGTTGCGTGTTGCGCGAACGCTTACGGAGTGAAGAGGAAGACGGGAACGAGGATGATAGAATTCGATGCGGATTCCACTGCCGGACGGAAATAGAGAGGCCGCGCATCGAGAATACCATCGGTTCACATGCCGCATTACGATCCACCGGTACACTCGTGATTCATTTGTGCAAAGTAAGTGTAAAATCATAGAATTCCATATAATACACTAGACTGCGGACATACTATAATACGACATACATTATAATACAACACACATTGCATACAAAAATGAGATAGCATGTAGTCGTTAGTTAAAAAATAGATGCATCCATAGAATGGATAGCTTGTACTGAAGAACAGGGTCGGATAGTGTCAGACAAGAGCTTTCATTGATGAAAAGGAAAAGCACTATAAAATGTGATTACATAGGATATAAAAATGAGACGAGTGTTGTTTT
>NW_017150552.1:0-270 GCF_001652005.2 Ceratina calcarata | reverse complement strand
GCCTAACTGGCCTACGTCTAATAAAACTATTATTATTATTTACATTATGTACAGTTTCGGTTATGTAGTTAGTACGGGCGCTGTGACTGGTGCTACTTTGTATTTTCCTAGCCGCGTTGAGGTCTTTGGCAAATTTAAAGAGGGGGCAACCTCTATATGAAGCAGGATGGCCTGTTTCATCACAGTTAACGCAATATAGGAGATTCCTGTCTGTGGTTTCCTTAGGAATGGGGCATTCGCCCGGCGCATGGGAATCCTTACATTTGACAC
>NW_017150551.1:0-271 GCF_001652005.2 Ceratina calcarata | reverse complement strand
TAAAATGTGATTCATATTTTCGGACAAATTTTTTGTGTAATATGGGACTCTTATATTCGGACAAAAGAAGTAAAATATCGAATAATCTTATAAAGAATTCAATAAGTTTTCTATCAAAATCGGCACGAACTTTCCGGACAACCATTATAAAAGAGATTCTTTGTATTAACTCTAATTTAATATGTTTACGTACCTACTACATTATGTCTGGGATGAAAGGGTTCTACCACTGTTCGTTCTCCATATGATTTAAAACCCTGTATGATAATCT
>NW_017150550.1:0-271 GCF_001652005.2 Ceratina calcarata | reverse complement strand
TGATCATCGGCTTAATAAATAATCTCTTACTTTTATTATAAAATTCCGTATTGGAACAGTAAATATAATTACTTTCAAATAATATACATGAAAATATAATAGTCATATCTTCTGAGCCACAGTGATTACGAAATAACAGGATGCTATGTAGAGAAATATTTAAACTGTGTGAACGAAAAACATATAATAAATCGAATTTTACAAAACGCCGGCAAAATAAGAGGTGTTAATCAAAGACAATCGATTGTTCATTTTATAAAAATATCTATAT
>NW_017150549.1:0-271 GCF_001652005.2 Ceratina calcarata | reverse complement strand
CTTTTCGAAAGTGAACGACTTTTCCGTATCGTTTCAACGTTGACGGGAGACCAGAGAGTGTCGGAATGCACAACTGCAATAAATATTTCTGTTTCTCCACTCCTTAGAGAAAGCTCATACTTCAAATGAACTGAAATTGTTTAGCGATAGATTCAGAATATCATAATTTTGCAATCAATTATTCATGTTTTTCGTTTGTCCAACTAATATTTTCTTTTGTACACCCTTCGGAAATAAACTGTACGTAAATGAGAATAGTCGCTCAACTGCG
>NW_017150548.1:0-271 GCF_001652005.2 Ceratina calcarata | reverse complement strand
CTGGGGAAGACTTCAGGAGGACCATTCGGCTCGCCGAATTCGCAGTGACGATAGTCGTCGCGCGGATCCATGAGCTTGAGTTAAAGGTAGCACCGGCGAAGACGGAGGCCACGTGGTTCCATGGCCTCCGCAGGTCTGCCGAACCACCTGACTCGTGGATCCGTGTTGGAGACCAATTTATCAGGGTGAGTCGGTACATGAAGTACCTGGGACTCTCCCTGGATGGCCGTTGGCGCTTCGAAGAGCATTTCGACCGCCTGGCCCCCCGACT
>NW_017150547.1:0-271 GCF_001652005.2 Ceratina calcarata | reverse complement strand
TTTACACCCACTGCGACAACATCTTACATCACATTCATTTGTTTTGCACATAAATGTTCTTGATGTAGCCGCAGTGAATTTTTGTAATGTCTTTATTTAATCCTAAACCTGTAATTTTATTTTGGAGGCGGTCCATAAAACCTTGATATTTGCCGACCATTAATGGCGCACCATCCGTGGTCACGGCAACTAATTTCGACCAATCAAGATTAATAAAATCTATCGTGCCCTCGATAGCAGAGAAAATGTCGTTGTCTGTGGCCGTATCATG
>NW_017150546.1:0-271 GCF_001652005.2 Ceratina calcarata | reverse complement strand
GAAGCATATTCTTACATTACGTATGTATGGTTTTTTTTAGTCCTACTTTGCCTCCATACAAGGATAATCTTACGGGTAACTGATTTTCTTTGAACTTACATAGAATTACCTCACTGTTCTCCCATATCGGCACTTTATCCACTATTTTTCATTTTTTCGGCCTTTCCAGAATAACTATTCTTCCTTGTCCTTGGCGTCGGCCAATGGGCCTTCTCTTGTAATTCTATTGGTCCTGTTCATTGTTGTTTTTCTTTTGGTATCTAATTGTCTT
>NW_017150545.1:0-271 GCF_001652005.2 Ceratina calcarata | reverse complement strand
CGCGTACGGTTCCGGTCTCTTTTCGGAGTAATTCGAAAGACCGAAGTGGAGTGCGAAAAGCCTCCGGAAAATACAGTCTACTGAGCACGCTGTTGAACTGATTCAGCGTGCGGCTCTAACATTGCCGCGAGCCCATATTTATTCACTTGTGTTCTTACAGCGATCGCGAGCACCGACGTCAGGATAGAGGCAGCAGACGTCGGCGTTGAGTAGACGAGGAACTGCATTAAACAGCGTCGAAGATCGCTCCAGCCGGATCCGAGGGACGGAC
>NW_017150544.1:0-271 GCF_001652005.2 Ceratina calcarata | reverse complement strand
GTTTTAATGCATCAATTCATTTTTACATTTGTAATGAAGTTTGCGATTGCAACCTTTCATTCATTCAATAATCTATATAAATAGAGAATCTCTCTTGCCTCGCAATCTACTTTATCTTAATTCGAATTACGGGAGAATCTACGTAGCGTCAGCCATTTCTACAAGCCAGCTAACGACGAGTGATCCGTACTGTACCTGTTAATTACCAATCAAGAAAGTACGTAACTGGGAAGCTGTGAACGATGACCTGTCGCAATACCTCGAATGTATC
>NW_017150543.1:0-271 GCF_001652005.2 Ceratina calcarata | reverse complement strand
GTTTAGCTTTTTTCCAATGGATGGGAAAAATGGATTTTTGTAGACATTCATTAAAAAGGGAGCGGATGTAATCGATATTTTTATCAATGAATTGCGCTACAATGGCAGCTGGAACACCCGATAGACCTGGTGCCGAGTTCTTCTTCATCATTTTTTTACTAGCGGATTCGATTTCATCATTAGTTACGTTCAATTCGTCGCGCCAGTTAAAAGTTCCGATTTTAAGTTTCTCACTCGGAGGCGAGGGGAATAACTTATCAAGGATACATTG
>NW_017150542.1:1588-4159 GCF_001652005.2 Ceratina calcarata | reverse complement strand
AAAGTTAATAGAGGAATCATACAGCCCGTTCGCTGCGTCTGTTACACTAGCCTTCAAAATAGAAGATAATAGAAAATCAAGATTATGCATAAACTTTAGAGATCTAAATAAACTAATTGTACCACAATCGCAACCTTTCCCTGTAATAGAAGATTTGATAACAAAAACCAGGAATTGTAAATTTTTCAAACGGAAGCCAAAAAAGGAAGAAGGCTATATAGTTGAGATGCTTAGCAATAAAAGAATGTATAAAATACTGGCAACACTGGTTCATTGGAAAGAAATTTACAGTATATTAAGATCACAAACCCCTAGAAAATTTAAATGTTAAAGTATGAACTGAAGAAGATCTTGGCGAGTTAACATATTATTTATCACAATAGGACTTTCAAATTATTTATATCCCTGGAAAAGAAAACGTAGAAGCAGACTGCCTCAGCAGAAACCCAGTATTGGAAGCAAATGAGAATACCGAAGATCTATTGAGAGTAGTAAATCAGATTAAGTTAGACAATCTCAATAGACCAAAAAGAAAATAAGGAGATACAAGATAAAAAACTAAAATTAATAGAAAAGAATGGAATATTTATTTAAAAAACAGAAAGAATGCGGAGAAAATAATATTGTCTGAAAACATCAGCAGGAAGATGATAAAGAAAATTCATGAGGAATGGTGTCATATTGGAATACGGCAAATGATGAGAAAGTAAGTACAAAATACACAGCAAAAAATTTAACAAAAAACATAATAAAAATATGTAAAGAATGTAGAATTTGTATCGAAAATAAATCAAGAGGTCAAAACAGGTCTGATGTCACATCTAGGCCCAGCAACAAAACCGTTCGAAATCGTATCAATAGACACTATACAGGGTGTTCCGGAAAGATTGTTAGAGCCGAAAATGGCAGATGGGGAGGAGCATTGTGAACAACAATTTCCTTTGGTAAAATACGGAATGGGGCTTGGTTACCGAGTTATTAACAAAAAACACGGACCAATCAGAGCGCTCGGTTGAGGCAGTCTCCGTTTCGGGAGCGCTGGCTCGGAGACAGCCGGGCGACTTTTCTCGCGTTTGAACAAGCGCTCCGCTCGGAACGAAGCGTTTTAAGAAAATGACGAATAACAAACTACATTAATAACAATGCAAGGAAATTGTTGTTCGTTTGTTATTATGAATAACAATTAATACACTTAATCGTTATTCACGTGGAATGGATGAGATAGATTGTTGATAATTGATGAATGATGATAGGATAAATGAGGAATTAACAAGTCGCAGGGAATATTGAATTAAAAAGGAAATGTAAAAACTGTAGAGATTTAGACTTACCCATTCATTCGCAAGTGCACCTGCTAACGATGGGCCACGGTCAATGGGTCAGCGTCTTTGCCGCTCGCAGGTAGGCCACAGCTGATCTTCTGTTCAGGGAAGGAACCCCGCAATCCACCGCACGATCATTGTCACTCTTAAAAATTTTAACACACTAAGATTGTTGCTCCTACGTCCTATCAATAAACGTCTTTGAAAGCAGCCGATTGATTTTTATACACAAATGCACTTTCATTACACCACTGTCACTCTTCACTTAAAAATTTTCAAACACTTACACTGTCGTTCTTGCACTCTAACATTAAACGTCTCCGAAAGGAACCGATTGTTTTTCATTCACAAAATAAACTTCACTATCCGTGAACTACACGATGCGCGAAGGGCGCGACTCGATCGGGATGACGCTCCTTTTAACGGAATCGGCGGATAACCATCTTCGCGTTAGGCGAACACTCGGATTATTTCGTAATACTCTGTTGGATTTTTCGGGATCCGTCATTGAGTTGAGCTGCACGACTCGATACCTACTGAACCGTCTCTCACAACTTTCCTTCGGGAGACTTTTCCCCACTCGATGGCCAAATTCGTTAGTGAAAATGTTTTTAGCATCCATGACAGAAACCTGACCTTCGATTCCTTGTCATATTTACAACATTCCCCACGTGTTAAACACTCGGTACCTCCACGACTTGCAGCTACCAACCGTCGACGCCTGGATTGCCTTTTGCCGTAGCCGTAGACACATTGTACGCAGGTAAAAACCCTGCCATAATCCGTACGGAAGAACTTTCGCCAGTGGTAAAAAAAGTAGAAGGACATTCTTTTACTACGTTCAACCAGTCAAAGGTACTTCTTATTATCGAACACGTGTTTTTAAGGGAAATCGAAAATAATAAGCTGGCGAAACTTCTTCCCTAAGAATTATGACACGGCTTTTACCTGCGTACAATGATGTCTACGGCTTTGCTGGCTGCAAGTCGCAGAGGTACCGAGTGTTTAACACGTGGGGAATGTTGTAAATATGACAAGGAATCGAAGGTCAGGTTTCTGTCATGGATGCTAAAAACATTTTCACTAACGAATTTGGCCATCGAGTGGGGAAAAGTCTCCCGAAGGAAAGTTGTGAGAGACGGTTCAGTAGGTATCGAGTCGTGCAGCTCAACTCAATGACGGATCCCGAAAAATCCAACAGAGTATTACGAAATAATCCGAGTGTTCGCCTAACGCGAAGATGGTTATC
>NW_017150542.1:0-728 GCF_001652005.2 Ceratina calcarata | reverse complement strand
AACCAGATCCGGATGTTGCAGCGTTAACACCGGACCTTATGTATACAGCGCCTGTGCTGTATACATCGAATAATGTGGAGGACAACATCATTAATTATGATATTAATGATACGGAAGAGATGGAGGACATCACCGAACCAGCCATCACCGAACCAGCCATCACCGAGAAAATTGCTGAAACAGGCTCGGAAATTGAAATAGACGATGACGCTGGTAGGCAACATCACATCTAATAAGTAAGACATAAAACGTTATATAAATTTAATTGTATATTTCATTTTTAATGTTTTTAGCTGTTGTGCAAACGGTACGTGTAAAAGGAGCAGACAAGAAAGAGCTGCACAATTTAAAAGTAGAACGGATGAGACTGAAAGTAGAACAAGAGAAATTAAAAGTTTCTTATTTACGCCAGAAGTATGAGAAAAAATTGAAAATATTAGATAAAAAACTATCGACGGAGCATACCGTCTCTGTCCCCGCGTAAACGCGCAACCGGTCCGACGCGACGAGCCTCTCGGTGCGGACGCTAGGAGACGTCGCCCGAGACGGCCTTCTCGCGGCCGAAGTACGACGCGGCGAGAGTCTCGGGGCCGCCGCTAGGCGGCGTCGCTCGGGAGGCCTTCTCGCAACCGCGAATGCGCACGCCTTAATAAGGCCGCCTCGAACCCGTAATGAGCACTTCGATTACTGTGGCAGAAAGCTGACACACGACCAAGTAAGTAATCAAG
>NW_017150541.1:0-271 GCF_001652005.2 Ceratina calcarata | reverse complement strand
TATTTATTTAAAATTTAGACATTTTTAGAATATATGAGTGACATTTAGATTTTGTATTATTAGAAAACCAAGAAACCGTATAGCAAAAAGTTGGGAAGTTTAATGGATGCAGAAGTACGAAAAATAATTACTCAAGCTTATAAAACGACAGATAAGTTACTAAATGACAACAAAGATAAATTAGTGACAGTATGTATAAAAGAATTATTTCCTTCATGTTTTTTTGAAATGTTATTTCAATAAATAATTTTCAACTCGTGTATAAGTAATG
>NW_017150540.1:0-271 GCF_001652005.2 Ceratina calcarata | reverse complement strand
TATCGACGCTTCGATTTAGGCTAGAATTTTCTTTTATATGAAATTCCAGTTCCATGAAATTTCGAGGAAATTCAGTGATTTTTTAATTACAGAAAAGTAAGAATCGAAAGAAAACTCGGAAAAACGATATTTATCGACGCCTTCATTTAGGCTAGAATTTTCTTTTATATGAAACGTCTTTTAAAGAAACAGTTCTGCAATTTCGAGGAAATTCAGTCACTTCTTAATTACAGAGAATTAAGAATCGAAAGAAAATTCGGAAAAACAATTT
>NW_017150539.1:0-271 GCF_001652005.2 Ceratina calcarata | reverse complement strand
GATCTCCATTCCTTAAGAAGAATTCCTCTTTAATTGATGCGAAACTGGGCCGGTTATTCTCTAATTGTAATCGAAGGATCGATTCAGTTCATATTTCGCACGGCAATTATTATATCGCGTGCCTCGTAACAAACAATTGTCACCTCTTTTCTGATAGTATTTAATGAGACAAAATGTCTCATTAAATGAATGGCAAAAAATAGTATTTAATGAACCATCCACCTTTTTTCCAATTGTATTTCTTTATTTAAAGTCAGTCAGTTTGACTTTG
>NW_017150538.1:0-271 GCF_001652005.2 Ceratina calcarata | reverse complement strand
CGTGCTAAAAAGTATAGAAGGAAATATCCAATTAATTATTGACGCTGGCGAAAAACTCTCTATACAGAAATTTTGGGCACTGACATCCTCTACAAGAAAGATTCTTTGCATTTTTCTTCTAACTCCAGTATTTAACGAGTTAAATGCAGTTAATTGGCATTTTTTTGCCACTGACGAAATCCGACCTTCTCACAGCAGAATCAGCGAACTTTTGATAAAAAATTTCATTTTTTCTTAATTACTCCTAAACCGTTGAATCTACGAGAAAATT
>NW_017150537.1:0-271 GCF_001652005.2 Ceratina calcarata | reverse complement strand
GATATAATAGTACGTATCTGATTTTTCAGAATTTTTAATCCACACCAAGTCGCAAAAATAGAATTATTAATTAAATTCAACTGGGAATTAACGTTAAAATTGATATTCATTCTTTGGAAATTTTTTCCAGTTGCAGTTTATAATATAAATTCTCACATGTCTCATACACTCGTGTAGTAGTACATATCTGATTATTTCCGAAAGCTTCAATGCATTGCAATTTGCAAAATAAAATAGTTAATTTAGAATTCATTCGTTCATTTTTATATAA
>NW_017150536.1:0-271 GCF_001652005.2 Ceratina calcarata | reverse complement strand
GACAGGGGTAAATTTCCGGTTTTCAAGCACGACGGGCGGGACGTTGTCGACGCCCGGGGCAAGGCCGAGCTGATCGCTGATCAATTTGAATCCGTATACAGGGATGCCTGCACGTCATCTTCCATCCACCAACTTATGGTTGATGAATTCATCAATGAATTATCCGATGTATCACTCGAATGCGATTCGGATTCCGCGATACTTGGTGACCTTTCCCCGCGGGAGATCAGGGATCGCTTCAGGGCTCTGGGAAACCGTAAGTCTCCGGGCG
>NW_017150535.1:0-271 GCF_001652005.2 Ceratina calcarata | reverse complement strand
TACTAGCAACGCGGTTCCGTATTTTTACATTTATATTACGTTCATACTTCTTAGCTCGGCCCCGGGCCGCATTAATTCACAAGATCGTAACAGCCGGTACGATGTTCAACTGGCGCATCCATCATTGTCCATTATGAAACACTGGAATCGCCTTTAAGCTCGAGCCGAACTACAATCCTCATTCTACCTAACCATCCCAACCTAACCCATCTCTGATTCTACCTAGCCTAACCTATTGCTGGTTTTACCTAACCTAACTTAACCTATTCCT
>NW_017150534.1:0-271 GCF_001652005.2 Ceratina calcarata | reverse complement strand
GTTAATCTACTAAGGTTTAATTGATTTGGTTGAGGAAATTGGATTGGGATAATGAGTAAGTGGCGGTCAGGAAGGGATTAGTGTTTAAATTGTTGTGGAACTATGGAAGAGGAAAGGAATTTAATAATAGAACTGTTCTAGTTGTTATTATAGATTTTATTGAAAAGGGTAAGTGGGTTTATTGGATGTGTTTTTGCTGTTAGTTCTGATTGTTTAGTAATGAATAGGTGGGATATTTGTTCTATAATGCGACAGAAGAGAGTGTTTAAAG
>NW_017150533.1:0-271 GCF_001652005.2 Ceratina calcarata | reverse complement strand
TAATTTTTTATGAAATATATCTATGTTGCTTTATATTACTAATTGTCTAATCATCGAACAGTATAACTTTTTCCATTCGTCGAATCTTCGACATTTAACAGAGATATCTAAGCGTTCTGTTCAATATGAATCAAAGTCAACCCTTTTCTTACATACAATTAAAAATACCACTTTTACTTAGTAAATATTTTTATTTTTAGATTTTAAAAGATTTCGTGTATGACCTTTCCATTTAAATATATCTATTCGGCTTAAATACATTAATCATAAG
>NW_017150532.1:0-271 GCF_001652005.2 Ceratina calcarata | reverse complement strand
TTTGAGGATATAAGTGCCCTTTCAAGGTACATTCTGCTTAAACGCTTATAAGTCGCCTTGTATTCCACATATGTATGAAAGATTCGTGAATTCCACTTCTGAACTATTAAGGAAGGTTTATTTGAACAGAAACTTCCAGATAAACTTCTTGGCATCCGGAATTCTGTGGGATACTTGGGGATATAAGCGCCCTTTCAAGGAACATTATGCTTAAACTCTTATAAGTCGACTTGTATCCCACATATCTATAAAAGAAGAATGAATTCCTCTT
>NW_017150531.1:4240-4661 GCF_001652005.2 Ceratina calcarata | reverse complement strand
TTCCCAGTGACGTACGACACGCGAAAATTATTTATTCGTATGTTAAGCTAGACCCTCCCAGTGAGTCAGGTTGTACATCTGTACAAAAGACGACAAGGAAATTAAGCTTGTATAGTGATATGGGGATCATTCCATACATTAGGATTACTGACTACGCGCGTTACATCGTAAATTTACGACACGTTAATCAGCATTAACGATCGAGGAACAAGAGATTATTAGCATGTGATTAGCAGAGGCAACGAAAATTATTATGACCGGTCGAGTTCCGGATTGTTTCTGAATGGTTCATGAAGTTCAAATTCATAAACTCAAATAATCTTTAAAATGTACGTAATTCTATCTACTTTAAACAAGTCTATCATGTAAAATAATAAATCTTCGAGAAGATCGCATTTTAGGAAATACATAAAAAATTATA
>NW_017150531.1:0-1846 GCF_001652005.2 Ceratina calcarata | reverse complement strand
ACATAATACGTATATTTATAAAGGTTCGATAGTCGCAATTTCTGGGACACTTTGTACAGCACACGTCTGACTTCCTATTCAATATCCAAAAGTCTTCTCTCGCCTTTTATCACCTCGCACCCTGCACGCTCGCGAGATTCACCTCTTTAGACTGATCCTCCGAAATCCTCCGTCCGTCAAGAAATACGGCCCAAGACAAACATCTTCCCCGTATGTTAAAGACAGCCGAGAAGATAAAGGGTCTACGAATTCTCGCCTGAAAAGTGTTTCGCCTCGAGGCAAGTGTGAGAGGCCTTATTTTCATGGAACACAGCGGCTCGGGAAAAATTGTATCCGATCGGAGACTTGATCCGTATTAAATGAAATCCTGATTTCGTGATGTTTAAGGGTTCTGAAAAAGGGTGGCGGCTCTTTAATTCGGTAAAGATGGTGGCGCACTTCCCGGCTCCGTTATTGGTCGGAACCAGCTTGTCCCCTTGGTTATCGAGGATTTATCCGGTGGATGCGCGCAATCCATCGATTCCTCTTTCCTGACGGAGTGCAGGGGTTAAATCGAGTATCTCCCGTGGTCGCTTTCGTACCACCCTTGCTCGTATCTCGCTACCTTTACCTTCGTCCTAAGTATTCCCATTTTGTTAGAGTCACGTGCGACGATTCCATTAATCAGAGACGAATATACAATCTTCGTGGTTGTCCTAGGTGTATTACAATAAATACATAGCTAGTACACATTGATTGACGACTAGCAAATTATGAATTATTAAAAATTGTTTCCAATTATTAATAACATATTTGAAAATACAGGAGACTGAAGTGTTACTTGTAGCAATTTTTGTCCCCGATTCAACGAATAATCGCACTTGCCAGCGATTGAATCGAAGTTATACAAAATGAAATTACCGTCGATGGTCGTTCAGAATGATTTTCTTTCAATTTCGCAATTGATGCAAAATATAAATTCTTACTTTCAACGTTTGTGCTACATTTTAAGTGAAAACTACGTTTTCTAGATTCAGGTCGTGCATTTACAAAATGGTTATGGAAACGAACTGAAGAACTTAATGAAAGACATCTTACCAGAAAGTATATGCTTATGCGGCAATATTTTTTATAGCAGCCGCAGAAGCGTGTCAAGTTATTTCGATGGAAAGGTTCTCTTTCCCATAAAAGCGATATTACCCACGTACGTGTCGAAAACACATCCGTTCGCGACATTATCCTCGATGGAAGTAGCACACAGGTTGATATAGTAGCTCCTTGCAGGATGATACAGTCCGCACACGGTATCCGGAGGAGTTACGAGCCTTTGGGGGTTGATAATTCCATCCGTCCGCGCACAATGCTTAGAGACGACGGATACGGTGTCGGTGAACGTGCCCGTCCCACCAGCCGCAACGGCCTTCGAGTAATCTGTATGAGTGAAATTGCCCCTGAAATTTATGTTCCTATTGGGGATGATCGTTTCCCTCGTCAGAGTCCTGTTTGAAAGCTGTACCAAACCCTCCCGCCCCCTCCCGTTCACGGTTACCTGCATTCTCGACAGGCAATTTGATCTATCGCGCCCGATGTAGATGGTGAGAACGATCCTTTTTCGGCCGAGGCTTCAAGACGTTTACCTACACACGCGAGATTGAAACGTAACTTACCGGCGGCGTTCACAGATTTCCCGAATGAACAGGATTTTTAAGACTTGCTGTCACGCGATAATGTTAGACGTAGATTCTTTCTTTCGTTTTCTTGATTTATGAAACTAGGGTAGTTAAGTACATCAGGATTCTCCAGCAGGCTCGCTTTTTTTTTTACAGTAAAATATAGGTGATACATATATAGATAGGTAGGAAATGCC
>NW_017150530.1:0-271 GCF_001652005.2 Ceratina calcarata | reverse complement strand
GCACCGAATCGTTTCGCGTAAGTAAAGAAACTTGAAAAGGCGTACGACTTTGTCGTCGTCGAAATACGACACGAATAAATTAATGAATTTGAAATCTAGCAGCACGAAACGTTGCCGTTCTCTATTAAAATTCAGCTGTACCGGTTGTTAAATAATTGACATTTAAGTTAGTTATTAAGTTAAAGTAAAAGACAGTCACACTTTTCATAGATATACGTAATGCAATGAATTATTTACCATAATCATCTGTCGGTGAAACGAACATCACAAC
>NW_017150529.1:0-271 GCF_001652005.2 Ceratina calcarata | reverse complement strand
ATTTGGATTGTATATAATTTCAAATTTATCAAACCAATTAATTAAATTGATGAATTAATTATTCGATTTTCAATATCAAAATCATTCGAAAAATCATTCGAGAGAATTTTTAGGGACTGTGGAATTTAAAATTCGTTAGATGATTCAATAAAAACAATCATGAATCAATTATTCAATTCTCAGTATTGGAAATTTGTGTGATATTTGGATTGTATATAATTTCAAATTCATTACACTAATTAATTAAATTGATGAATTAGGCTCGTCGATT
>NW_017150528.1:0-271 GCF_001652005.2 Ceratina calcarata | reverse complement strand
TCTCTCACTGGGCTTGGTAATTGTGAGGGAGTTCGCCATCCTGTACCGGTGCTCGTTTGCGAGCATTTCAGGCACCTGGATTAGCCGAGTGGGGTCAACGTCTGCGGAGGTCCCGATAGGGATCATGAGTGGGCGGTACCCAAGGTGATAGGGTGTCAGTGGAACTGGCGAAGAGGATTTTGGTGGATTGGATCATCGAGGGATGGAAAATAAAACAATAAATGATCATCGATGGACTACGAGGGAGTAAGGATTAAATAATAATGAAAAG
>NW_017150527.1:0-271 GCF_001652005.2 Ceratina calcarata | reverse complement strand
GAGAAATGTCTCGGAAAATATTGTCCTTTCGGTCTACCGTTCGCAACACAGACCCCACTTATCTATTTCAAATACATAGCTTAACCGCAACAAGACTTCCTGCTGTGCTTCCTACTTCGCAAAAATAAGTAACTTCTTGACTTCAACCTCTCACAATCTAAGTAATAATCGATACCGTTTTAGAATACCTTTCGATCACTTACTATCTACGTAGTATCACGGAACAAATTGACAACTATAGTTGTGAGAATTCATATCTTTAATTTACAGT
>NW_017150526.1:0-271 GCF_001652005.2 Ceratina calcarata | reverse complement strand
ACTAGTTTGCCGCAAACGCGCGACATAACCTAAAAATATTACCCTTACACGCGTGGCGTGGTGATAGTACGCTCTTGACTTTTACTGTTATTTTGTTCTCCGAGTCGGTTTATTTCGCCTGCTCAATTATATAATTCATTCATTATTCCCAACTATCATCCTCAGGAATATTTCTGTGCTCTCAAGGGTAAATATAAAATCTCGAAGAGTTACTTCCATCAGAGAGGAAATGAGAGTGCTCACGGCCCAGGTTTCGGTGTCCCCAATTCGA
>NW_017150525.1:0-271 GCF_001652005.2 Ceratina calcarata | reverse complement strand
CGGATTTTCTGTGTTACAGAGATTAAAAATTCGAATCAACTGGCGGGATTAGAAGACCAGGCTGGGTCGCCGCTCATTTGTTCTTTCTCCGACAGATTTTCTTTCTATTTTTCTATCAATTCAATTTTCTCAGTATAATTTAAGGGTACAGGGTTTTTTTATTTGAAATAAATTTGGGATTTCATACAAATTAACCCTGAGTCAACTTATTTTCCTGTTTCTCTTCCGGACTCCTTGTTAGGGCCACCTATCCCTAACAAATTTCCGCGAA
>NW_017150524.1:0-271 GCF_001652005.2 Ceratina calcarata | reverse complement strand
CAAATTGCCAATGTGATCGTTGAAACAGATTGTCAATGTGATCATTAAAACTGATTATAAAATGTGACGACACAATGCAACAAAATAAAATATTTTTCATCTTTTTTATTTGGAACAGATTGGGAATGATCATTGAAACTGATTATAAAATGTGATAAGCAGACTGCGAATTTTTATGCAAAAAAGATATTCATGGTGACATTTTAAAAACTGTACTTTAAATAAGAGTTACTGTTATTATTTAAGCATTGCAATATGCACTGTTTTTTAT
>NW_017150523.1:0-271 GCF_001652005.2 Ceratina calcarata | reverse complement strand
TTTATATGTCTAGTGACTGAAACATTTTTTTTTCAATGTGTTTCATTAATATTTTTATTTGTAACTTACTTTAGTTCATATGTTTCTTCGAGATAAAAGATTTCTTAATGCGATGAAAACTTTCTATTAGAACACATTTTGTGTCTTCAAAACTTTTGGAAAGCCTGATCTTCCTGGTTTGCTTAATTGTAACATGAATTAGTTACAACTTTGTTCACCTTTATTGTTACTAAATATTTAAAAAAAATTGAAAGGGATATATCAAGTGTAT
>NW_017150521.1:0-271 GCF_001652005.2 Ceratina calcarata | reverse complement strand
CTTATATCTTTATATACTGTGCTCCTACTTGGTTTCTCAGAAATGGAATATACAGAGTGTCCCAGAAAAAATGTTACAACCGAAAATTTTAGATGTGTTTCTGAACAACAATTTTATTTAGTAAAATGCAAAGTGAGCCACGATTTTTTAATTATTAACAAAAACCACTGACCAATAGATAAGGCCCACGCTGAGCCACGGCAGAGCGTCACGATTCGAGCCAACCTACCCGTGGTTGGGTTCATTAACTAGAAAGACTGAAACTTAGTAT
>NW_017150520.1:2078-2820 GCF_001652005.2 Ceratina calcarata | reverse complement strand
AAATAATATGCTGGCGAAACTTCTTCCCTAAGAATTATGACACAGCTTTTACCTGTGTACAATGTGTCTACGGCATTGCGGCCCTTGCCCGTCAGAGCCTATGCTGAGCAGTTATGCTCTATACTGTAAGAAATGTAGCGTAAGACAGTCAGGAATTCATATGTTAAAAACTTCAACCGTTATGATCAGCAAAACTTTATTCAACAAAACAGCGAAAGCCGGAAAAAGGAGTACGATGTGACTCGGTCAACAGTCGACTAAAAAGTGTTCGTTCGGATTCCTTTCGGTTCTTTGTCCCAATGCGTCCTACGCAACGCTTTTCCCAACGAACAGGACCCTCTGCGTCGTTATCGGACCTTAAACAAAACATTCGAGTCCCGAACGCCTAGACATCTTGCTTGCATCATACCGCGCCTTCACTCTCAAGTTGCCTACGTGCTATTTACTCTTACATTCGGCCTTCCTGTAATTACGCTTATCCTCAAGCACAAACTCTATATTATTTAGTTTTTCTCTGATTGCTGTAACAAATAAATAAAAGAAAACATGTCTGAATAATAATCCAATAATTTGCTCTGCCAACATTGTGCAGCTTCCAGTAACCATAATAAATTTTCTCAAATTCATAAACATAATTATTATATTGTTATTGCATAATTGCATTATGCATAAACAATTTTGACATGTCATTGTCGATAACAATTTTCATGGTCAAATCCATTTTTTATGAAGGCAATACATC
>NW_017150520.1:0-1848 GCF_001652005.2 Ceratina calcarata | reverse complement strand
TAATGGTCTGCTGCGAGGAAATATAATAAACAACAGAGAGTCGACATGGGACGATTGTTGAACATAATATTAATTGGAATCTCGTCCCTTGAGTTCGGCCATTTATGAAAAACCCGGGGAGTATTATTATATTCACATGTGAAAGGATTTCTTTGATTATTGTGTTATAAGCTTGTGTATTTAATTACATTCTTTTATTGACTGTTTAGAAACCAACTGTCTAAAGATGCACGAGGACGAGCATCCAAACAGGAAGGCCGAATGTAAGCGAAGTCGAAAGACTAACGGCGTAGGAAGAGGCCTGCCCGATAGAAAACAGATGGCCAAGTCCCGGGCCACATTGTTTGGGCCAGGCCGATAAGGCCACAGCGTATTTCCACCCCTTAAAAAGGACGTTGGGAAAGCGACGAGTCAAAGCAGCGATAGTTCCTTGCGAGCGCCCAGACGCATAACAGCGAACACGCCGTATTAGGAACAATTTCTTGCGTTTCAATAAAGTTTATAGCATACCCTTACACTCAGCCGGTCTGTCTCTCGACTTTAGTTCGATGACGTTTGACCGGAGACGTAGTTCTCTCGCGGTTGTTCTTATTCCCCGATTGATTCTCGAAGGTGTTTCCTTCGGAGAGAATCACTCGATCGTTAAGCACCTTGATCGAGTTCGCTCTTCTTACGAGTCCGTACTTTGTAAGTCGAATCTCTTTCCGATACGTCGTGCAAGGAGCAGCTTCTTTGCGCGGATCGTTACCGCTGATGCCCGCTCTGCAATCTCAATTATATCCGGGTTAAGAATAGTGCCAAGAGGTACATACGTCCTTTGCGACGTCCTACCGGCTATCTTCCCGTGGGCAGTCGTTCAACCAGGCGTCCGTAGTGGCGTAATGTTGTAATCCACGGCTCGTCAGTCAAGCGGTTTGTAACGCCGTAATACCGAATTCCCACAGAAGGGAATTTATAGTTAACTTGGTGCGCCACGTGGTACGACGTGTCCGCTGCAAGGCTCACTGCAATTTCTTTCTGCAGAAATCAAGTGCAACCGAGGACGATACTCGGAGTGCCTACAACATTTCGAGTTCACCGAGGCATCGATCGAAAGACTCGAGCAAGGCACGAGGTACAGAGTTGTTCTCTGCTCTTGTATTACAGTTTACCTTTCGCTGCTACGAATTGAACGTTCGTACCAGCTCTTTTGCACACGAGTCGACGTGTGATAATTATATTGCGGATTTTCCAATTGCAGACCGCAGCAATAATTGAAGGAAGGAGTCCGACGACGTGAGGCCACGATCTATGAGATGCGACCCCCCCCCCCCTCTTCCTATATTAACATTGTTATTCATTCTGCATTTTTTAGGTTTTATAAATTTGGTGTTTTTTTGGGGAAACAGTGTGTACAAGTTATTGACTACATCCAATTCTCATCCTCTGGTATTCCGTTAGAGCACCATCCCTATCACTCAAAAACCCTTGTTATTAATCGGTGAAAGGAAAAAGACCAAAGGCATGAAAAAACCCTTAGAAATGTGAATTAAATTAAGTTGGATGTGTGAGTGTCGCGTGTGGTAAGGATGATATCGTATATACGGAGATTGAGCGCTCGTCAGCTTATGTTTCTTGGGAAACAGTTCCCTTTGATGATTCGGAAACCAAGTTCCGTTGGATTCTCCTGTAAAGGAGACGTCCAGATTGTTTTAATGTTGATTCGGAAACCGAAGGTTCCGTCGGAGTCTCCCGTGCAGGGAAACGTCCGAACGTTCAGAACGTCAATTATTGTGTGATTTTTGTGTATTAACGTTTTAACGAATAACGAAAAATCGCATACTCGCGAGAATACTCCCGAACCTTCCT
>NW_017150518.1:0-271 GCF_001652005.2 Ceratina calcarata | reverse complement strand
TCAAAATTATGTTAAAATCCATCAGTATGGATGCCAAATCGAAAATTGAAGAAATAAGACATGGACTTATTACTCGTCCTGAATTTTTTTCCCCCTAGGGGAACTAATACAAGCCCAAACTGGCTCAGTTTCATTGTTACTAGTACAGGAAAAACTGAAAGAACTCTCGAAACGAATGAACCGTCGTCATCATAATTTCTCATCAAAGAGTTAGGATAATTAATATTGAATCGACTGACCACTCGGTTTTTCCCTTTCCCTCGAAAGGGTA
>NW_017150517.1:0-271 GCF_001652005.2 Ceratina calcarata | reverse complement strand
AATAATTCTCGATACAACGTGGCTTTTCGAACCGGCCCTTTGGATTCAAATATCCCTTGAAGTTTATCCCAGGCTTCTTTTGATGAATTAACTTTCTTTATATGGTTTAATTGGCTTTGCGAAACGCTTAGGTTAATTAATGCTAATGCTTTTGCGTCTTTCTTCATCCATTCTACAGCATTTGCTTCGGTTTTCACTTCTGTTCCGTCAACATATGTCCATAAATCGTTAATCACGAGAAAACTTTTTATATGCACTTTCCACAGTTCGT
>NW_017150516.1:0-271 GCF_001652005.2 Ceratina calcarata | reverse complement strand
AGAAGTCGTACCGAGGCTCTTGGTTCTTGATTAAGGTCGAGAGGCGAGATCACTGTAAATGGGCTCTTTGCTTCTTGATCGAATTTCCACGGACGATCCAATGTCGCCTTGACGGTGTATCGAACGTGCCCGAAGTCCGATTCGAAGCTGCTGGGTAAATTCGTTGGTAAAACGCATTGGAATGGGAATGTGTGTTCGCCGCTTTGTATCTCTATCTCGCCGCCTACAACAGAAATATTTTACTGCCTAATTTTGTAGAATTTACGAACTC
>NW_017150515.1:0-271 GCF_001652005.2 Ceratina calcarata | reverse complement strand
AAAGGAACAGGATGCAAGTGAACGTGGCGAAAACGAAGGTAATGGTGTTTAGGAAAGGTGGAAGACGTAAAGCTGGAGAGATTTGGAAGTATGGGAGAAGCAGCATTCAAGAAGTAGGAGGATATAAATATTTGGGATTCACGTTCACAACCAGGAGCTCCTATACGAAACACCTGAATAGGCTTGCGAGCAAAACACAAGCAGCAGCAAATGTGGCTTGGGGGATTTTGAAAAGATCGAATATAGGAGACTTGAAAAGAAGAGGTTACCT
>NW_017150514.1:0-271 GCF_001652005.2 Ceratina calcarata | reverse complement strand
GGAATACCTAGTTTCTTAGCAGGAGTATTCGGCTGCATCTACTGGGCAAAGAATCCAACGATAGTTCATGCAATATCGGATGTGTGGGACAACATCAAAGCTTTCGTCAAATTTATATGGAATAAAGCAAAAGAGGGATTTGGTCACCTCGCGACTAGTATTGGGGGGAAAATAGGTGAAGGCCTAGTGTCATCAGTGGTTAGTAACTTGCCAAGTTGGTGTCGCCCTAAAACTGAGAAACTTTTCATGACAGAGCATTTTTCGATGGCGA
>NW_017150513.1:0-271 GCF_001652005.2 Ceratina calcarata | reverse complement strand
GGTGAGGTGCGCCGTACTTAAAAAAATGAAAAACCGATTCTTTTCATGTTCTTCAAGCGATAAAGTTGTTTATGATTCGAATTTTTACATTTCCTTCCACGGTTAAGTACAGTTATTACTCAGTTAGTAATCAGCAACATTGTCATACAATTATACATATAATTTGTTTTGTGATCGGATACGCGGCACCGCGAGGAACGCTAGAGAACATATAATGATGGTCCGAAATTGTGCGAAGATTCCGGGAAAGGCCAAACGCTTGTAACCCATT
>NW_017150512.1:0-271 GCF_001652005.2 Ceratina calcarata | reverse complement strand
ATTAGATGTCGTACGAGTTGAAGCCGAGAGATGTTGAACGGCGTTTGTTTGCTTGCGAATAAATGCTTGCAAGGGAAAGACGGAAGAGATTTCTGCATCGTATTGTAACTGGGGACGAAAAATGGGTTCATTACGATAAACCCAAGCGCAGAAGATCATGGGAAAAATCGAATATTCACGACTCTAAGGTTATGCTCCATATTTAATGGGACCAGCTCGACGTAGTGTATTATGAGCTACTAAAACTGACTGAAACAAACACAGGCGATTG
>NW_017150511.1:0-271 GCF_001652005.2 Ceratina calcarata | reverse complement strand
GTGAAACTTAACGGGGCGTAGATCCGCGAAAATCGACTATGGAAGACTCCGGTATTAAGCGTTAAATATAATTAATATCTAATTAGATTGGTGAGGAGCCACTGTTGAGATTATGCGATTAACTACGACTGCAGGTAAAGTAATTTTCATTCAATTATAATGATTTATATTGTAAGGGTAATCGAAAGGGATATGGAAGAATGAATTTTTCAGTTCCCATATCATCACTTAATAAATAATTTAAGAAAAAACAGCATTTCCTTAATTAATG
>NW_017150510.1:0-271 GCF_001652005.2 Ceratina calcarata | reverse complement strand
TTACGCGGTATCTCGTGTGCGCGGATCGCGATCTTAACCCGTATCATTAGTGCTAATGTCAGTGAGTGGATATAGTGTGAATTCCGGCGGAATTAGCTGGAATTTCTAAAAACTTGTCTTGAAAGTTTGAGGCGTTGATACGACACGGAACGACGCCATTTTATAAGACGTTGAAGTATATAGCCGTGAGTCATAGCAAGGACGAAGAAATAACAGACATAAAGTGCACACGGACCTAGTTAAATCTTCGAGGAATGTTCCAGTCATGGTG
>NW_017150509.1:3285-3833 GCF_001652005.2 Ceratina calcarata | reverse complement strand
TCCAGAGATGAAACCACTTCCAGGTACAGACGTACCATCGCCGGACGTAATTTTGACCCATGAGGCTTTTGCCTTAATGACCAATGTCCTCAAACCATACAGTGGATTACGCATGAAAGGCACCGTGCAGTGCACATATAATTACCGTCACTGTAGGGCACGGAAGGTAGTTGAAAACGCTTTTGGAATATCATCTGTAGTTTTCCGTAGTCTTCCGAATGAATAATTAATACACCAATACCTCGCTTTGCGTCGTTTCGTTTTGCGTTTTTTCGAAGTTGCGTCGCTGCTTAATTAGTACTAATTTTTACTGTGCGTCGTTAGATTTTCGTGGTTGCGTTGTTTTGGGTTCGAGTCTTTAATTTCTTTTTTGAAATTTTCTTTTTTTTCTAAAAGATGACAACACTTTTGTTTCTAATTGCGCCATGCCATCAAAACACGGGGATTCCCTTTCTAACTAAAGATCAACGCAATTTTAATACAGTTTTATTTTCACTTTGTTTTGCTAATTTTAGAGTTCAGTTTCAATTACGTAGTCTGTTGTAATG
>NW_017150509.1:0-1961 GCF_001652005.2 Ceratina calcarata | reverse complement strand
TGACGCAGAA
This sequence comes from Ceratina calcarata, assembly GCF_001652005.2. Lineage (NCBI taxonomy): Eukaryota > Metazoa > Arthropoda > Insecta > Hymenoptera > Apidae > Ceratina > Ceratina calcarata. Next base: position 1,951 of record NW_017150509.1, on the reverse strand, counting down.
ATGAAATTAGCCATTTTACTGGTTATCACTTTTCCCGAAACGCCTATGTACAGGTAAAGGACTCTCCCGATCAGAGGGAACCCCCTGCCCTTCGTATCGGACAGTTCTTCTGCCCCGCCCGCTTCGTTTCTTTTCAAAAATCTAATCGACAGCCATACTCCATTTTATGACGTACGATTATTCGCCGAGAGTCGAAAGTGGCTGCACTATAATTGGTCAGGAGAATGAACAAAAGAGGACAATAAAGCGCTTAACCCTTTCGGTACCGAGGCGCTGGCCGCGGTTATACATTCGTGGGCCGGGGAGATTTTCCGCGAGAGTGGTTGCACTGGACGGCAGCGTAAGCCGTGAAAACGTGATTTGTGCCATTTATAGAAATTTCGAACGTGATTGACACTAAATTTTTCATTCGGGCCAGAGACCCAGGCTTAGGATCCAGAGAATGTTTACTGGATCCTGTCAATTGGCGTCGGTAGGACCCAGAGAATGTTTAGTGGATGCCGCCAATAGGTGGCAGTAGTATCGAAAGGGTGTGGTTTTTGGTTTAGATCTTGGGCAGATCCACAACTGCCCGTATTATAAATAAGGCACACTTGACGAATTTGGAACAAGGATATATATTTAAAGTTAACGGTATCGCTCATACAATTTCGTACTATGCGAAGTGCACGTGGTGATGTGCGTAAGAGCTGCTAGCCCAAAACGGAGCGGAGTGATCGGAGCATTCTCCCGCTTCCTCATCCTTACTCCTTATTCCCTAGATTAAGGAGTGGTTATTGCCAACTGTTTGGCTGTGCAGCGACAGTGCTGCCTACAAGGGTTAAAATAGGGAATGACGAGCGAAGGCGGTATCAAAGTATTTACATCAGTTTATTTCCATGGCCACTGATACTTTCATTCGTTCCCATGCTTTTATCTGCCGTCCTGTTGATATGACAGCGGTCCCTCGAGGCATCTAGCTTTTGTATGTTTTTCCGTAAATTCCGCAATTTCCGTAAATATTTTTTGGGACTTATATTACTTTATTACTGGTCACTATCTGTTGCTATCTTGTCAGCCGCCAGGGTGCCGTACCTGGCCAGTAAAATGACTAATTTCATTTCTACCTTACCTTTCAATATTTTTACGAACTTTTCTTACTTTATTGCACGTGACCGTTTCTACAAATAATGCATCTCTTCAAGCGGTTATTTCGACGGACTCTCCTACTCCTCATAGTGAATCACGTAAAAAACGTAGTATGTAATATATATGTATTGTCAGAGAATTAATGAAACAGTGAACGATACATGCACGATATACCATTTACCATTTACCATGCATTAAGTATATCGAAATAATTAATAAATTATGTTCATTGGAAAGCAAAAAGTAGAGGAAATGCTTTCCCCTTTTATTTGCATTAAGTTATGTTGAGTACAAAAGTTATTAAAATGTGTAAAGTACGAAGTTTCCTCTGAAAAATCTGTGTTTCCCTGTGAGCGGTGCGCACATTCGTACGCGGATTGTCGGTCGAGCCATGCGGCGCACGAACAAAACTTGGATTTCGTGCGCGCCCGGTCATAAAAACCAACCCTTTCAAGTGGATCTTGTGTGCGTTGCGCGCAGCGCATTCGCCTAGTATGTACGTGTTTTCGCCGCGCAAATCCTGCGCGATCGTGCGCGGCCCATGTTGCATAGATCTGTAGACGGCTTAAGTAGGTTGTCGCGAAGTCGCAGTATTTTGCGCTACAGGAAGACGATGTACGATCCTTTTAAGGATGATATATTAATCGAAAATTGGGTTCAACGGGTAGACGAGTTGGCGCCATGGCTTGTGCGGGACGATCGCTGTATTATGCGATTACGCGGACAGGCGTGCCAATGGTACGATACTCATACGGAGGCAGCGATTATGTGAAGTGAGACGAAGGTGATTTTGGTGGTACAGTTCAGGCGAACGATGCTATTT
>NW_017150508.1:0-442 GCF_001652005.2 Ceratina calcarata | reverse complement strand
GATTATCTCACAGGTTGAGATAGTACAGAGAGAGATAAGTGTACTAATTACAGTTAAACAATGGTATTTATGTGGATAACTGAGTCCACTAGCAGTAATTCGCGAACGCTGCTTATCAAGGCAATAGAGCTGCATCAGAGACGATAATAGAGTGTGGGTCGCTTGAAACAGACCATCTATTTGAGTCGGCTCTCATTGTGCTCGTACGTCACTGTTTGTGAAACGAAGGGAAACGGTTCTTCAAGAGGAATATTGTAAGAGGAAAATGGATCAAGAAGAATTTGAAGTCTATTATGAATTTCATTGGGAAGCTTGAATACAGCAGAAGAATACACAGAAATATTATATCCTAAATTCTATCAGGAAGAATTTTAAACTTATGAAGCTTATTGATTTCATTTGGAGGATTGAATACTACTCTTCATTTTTCATCACAGAGATG
>NW_017150507.1:94850-98146 GCF_001652005.2 Ceratina calcarata | reverse complement strand
CAATATTTTTATCCTAAATCAATTAAATGTGGAAAAAGTTTAAAAATTTAATTCAGAGTTTGAAACGTTCCTTCATAGAAATTATAAAAAGATTATTTAATCAATCTCCATTTTCACTCTGCGAACGTCTCTCATAAAGAAACAAATAATATCTTCATTTTTAAATGCAGAATTCATAGCGAATTGTTTTTACTTTTTAATCATGACACCAGCTGTTCGAGATATTTATTCTTCCCGCATAAACCTCGTGAATAACCAATGTCACGAATCACGCCGCGCTTCAAATACATATAAAGCATTCAGATTCAACGCTTTTAGCGGTAATGGTTCTCTATTCTAGTGTTGACACAGCCGCGTCGGCAGGCTGAGATGTTCGCTGCAAGGATGAATGGGCGAAGTAACTCTTATTAAGAAGTATCTCCCTCCATACCTTTCAATATATTTGCATAGATGAGAACGCGTGATGAATAGTGCACGGTAAATATTAATTTCTCCTTCCGTAGAACAACAACACCGTATAATAACACGGTTTATTTCAATTTTTTATCTCGGTCTATTATCAGTGAAACGTATTACACCGTGGCTATTATAAAATCGTAAAATAAATTACTTGCAATTACTTAAAGATCACTCGAGTCGTGCACAGTGGCTCATAATTCTAGAATCTTTATAAATTCTGTATTCTTATGCGTCCGCATTTGTTTCATATTTCATGTTCATAAATATGTAATAGCGTTAAAATTAGAATAATATAGCTCCATCACAGTTTAAGTTCGAAGCTTTTATAGGAAGTCGTTCAATAATTTCTGCCGTTTACGGCGTATGGTTACGACTATGGTGATAGTTCGAATAATTTCCATTGTGTGGAATCCGTAAAGCTTCTGTTCCATTTCGATATCCAAACTTGTTCTTTTCTTCAGCAAAAGTTAGTGGTTATGAAAATCTACAGGTTGTTTCATAACCGAAACCAATGATTAAAATTGTTCTCCACTTGACGTTCCATTTTAATTCATTCATTCTTTTACCACGTAATGTTATTTTAAATAGCAAACTGAGAATAAGTGTCTCCTTTTAAATTCTAAGCAAAGCAAAACAGGGTTAGGAGAGTCCCGAAAACCATCAGGGACCGACTATGAAATGTGCAAAGGGAGTGAACACAAGGGGGCAAGAAAAGGGACTCAGTTCAGCAAACAGTAACAGTGTCGATGCATGGAACTCGCACGATGTAAACACCGAATGTAAATGGAAAAGCATTGTTCGCGAGGCGGGAGAAAAAAAACGAAGGAAAAATGAGGAGGGCGATGGCGAAGAGAGAAACACGCGACAATATCGTGCCGCATCGCCCGGAGTGTGAATTGCGATCGCGATCGACGGTGTACGACTGTAGCCGTGTAACTTCGACAGGTTTTTGATCATTGCCAACCATCATACGAACGAAGAACAACTATACGACCGCTGCTCGTCGAGGCGAAACGATGCCATGCATCCTTCATAAATATTCAAATGTTTATACAAGCGGCAACGTATAAAGTGTACGCTGCCATTGGCTCCGATGGCGCAGGACAGATACGTCGATAATGAAGATAAATGAGGAGCGAAATTCCTCATGGGAACAACAGATCGTCCATGATAAGGTGCCCTCACACATTCGAATAATATTGGCCAGGTACATCGACGTCCAATTATGTACTACGCCCGTTTTGATCGAGCTATTTTTAACCGAACTTCATTTACATATGTATATGTATGATCGCTCAAAAATGCATGTTCTTTTCCATAAAAGAAAAAATGTAATACTCAGTCTATTCATATTTTTATCAGTTTTACACTATCAATTGAAACAATCGGTAAGGAGAATTTCATTGTTAAGAAAAGTCCGGCGAGATTTGCGTATCCATAAACGCCCCCTCAGGGGTGCAAATAATGTATGCATGGACATCAAAAACAGACTCGAGTTGAACATAAGCAATCGGAGCCCGGGAGCTTTGCGTTGAAAGAGCCTAGGGACCGTGAAAAGGAAATCGTCGGGTGGAAACTGGTCTTTTCACCGAGATCAGAATCTGTTGAAATCGTTCGATAAATCAAACTCGGCTAACTTTTAATTGATCGGAACCGGTTTGAAAGTGTTCGTCGCCGAACCTCTTTTTCCCTTTTTGTTCCCCGACATTTTCGTGCACTTCCACCACACTCTTTCGTCGCCGGTCTGAGAAATGGATGGGTTACAGTAACTTCAGTGGTAACTTCTCCTGATCAAAGTTACCAGCCCGTAACGACTTTCGGTATTTCCAAAGCTCTTGATGCCGTTCCAATTAACTTACGTAACGGTTTCGATAAAATCTCTCTTTAAATTCCCGCCCCCTCGTCCGTACACATTCTTTTTACTTTATCGTAATAGCAGCTTTATTTAATTTCGCACATAGCAAGCAGATAAACAAATGGGTTAATGCATTTCTCAGTAAAGGTTTTCAAGTAAAAGAGGAATCACACGATCATTTCTTATCAAACGTTTCATTTTCGCGGCAGGACGAAATAAATTAAGTGACGATGTGAAAAGTTTATTAAGCAAAGCATACGGTCGTAAAAAGTTTTGCGTACAAGATGTCGCTCAGGCACTTACACGGGCCGAAATTTATGGTCTTGACGGTCAAGTGGAAGCTCAGACAGTGAGTAAATTCACCTTGCGGTCCCTCGGTCCCGAAGGTACTAAAGTTTGGTAACTAAACACTACTCGAGGGAGTCACCAATTAGACCAATTTTTGGCCAACATGCTAATACAGCTCTACCTTATCTAGGTTTGGCTAAAAGGTGTAATTCTTGGACTTGAGAAGTTTTAAAAGTTTTCTTAAATAAATAATAACCTTCGTTCTCCCTAATTTCCCCAAGTAAGGATAAAAAGACATGTATACACTTAATTACATATATTATTACTTTATCATTTTATTATGCTTACTAATTATGTGCCTAAGTAAAACATTTTTGAATAACAAATATTATTTTTTTATAACATTAATTAAACATTCTGAGATCAGAGTTTGCAATCGACGAATGAAATTATTTGCAATTTGGAACGACTGTAGGTTCCTTGAAGTAACTGTCTTGTACTATCGATTGAACATCAAAGACTAACTTTATTACATGCTATTACAGTGTTTTAATTATTTCCGAAGGTAAATTAATTGTCGCTGAAGTGAAACCTAAACTATTGATCAGCAAAGTTCGTAAACGACGTTAATGAAAACTAGTTTCTCAATAATATTTCTTATTACAGTAAGGCAACTCATTTCATACTTTACTGT
>NW_017150507.1:86962-93909 GCF_001652005.2 Ceratina calcarata | reverse complement strand
CTCATATCATGACAGGCAATGTTCAAGTTCATAATTCATTGAACAGCAGCCAAGAATCGTTTAAGAGTTACCTAACGACAATTTAAAGGAACCCATGGTGACGCATGCTCCCTTGTTTACCGCTTCCAGGTATCCCCTTCGACCATCGAGGGGTCCGAGGCAAATCGAGTTTCATCCCCGTAAGAGGTTTCGCCCTACCACCGGCTCGCCCTCGAAGCCAAGTCTGGATTCGTGGCGCGTTATTGGCACGAGGGATGCGTTTATTTACTCGGCTTTTAAGCAGCTCGCGCCGTGCCCGCGCGCGTATTGGTCGGCTTGAAGCCGTGAGGGTTCTAAATCAATTTGATCGTCACGCCGTAAATACATTGGAGGAACGAATCATCCGATAACTTTCGTCGTCGAGGCAGCATGAAAACTGATTTCAGAAATCTTCGAGGACGGTTACGGACAGAATGATATTTTTCGTGTCCCCGGCAGAGTAAGAAAATTAAATCGACGTATTATGTATGCGAAGAAAAACCGGGAGATTTCACGTACCCTCGGATATCGGGGAAGTACGTATAAAGTTTCTGAGAGTTAAATAATTCTACGTAGGTAGCTAGCGAATGTAATTTTCCACCTTTGAAACTGGGTTAGTTCGGAGTGCGCTTTGAATTTATGCATTTATGTTGATGCACGAATACTAACAATGAGTCCTCTAATGCAACTGGTGAAAAGGTCAGGCTGCGTGGAACAATAAGAGGTTTAAGCAAGAACCCTCAGAAACGGCTGCGAATGTGAAGTGTATAATTCAAACAGATCGCTGCTGAATCTGGGGTAAGTTCGGCTAATTTGTGCATATGATGTACAAATGTCTAAAATCGTGAAAAGGGTATTAAAAATAGATTAACGAACAAATATGGATTTTAGTGTGTAATTAGTTGTCACTTCTGGAAAAGGAATACGGATAAGATGATGAATGTCAGTGTTTCACGATCAAGATATGTTTTGGTTCTATCCTTTATGAAATTGTCAAATAGTAAAATGTAAGTCATCGGTACGAGAGGCTGACTGGCCGAGAATGCGTTCAACGGAATAATGAACGAGTAAACAGACGTTTCGGTGAAAGGAAGGGCAGCGCGCGAAAGGAAAAAGGAAAATCAATGAAAGAGGAGGCAAAAGGAAGAGAAATGCGTCACTTTGTACGCGCGCCAAGCCTTTCGTGAAAAAGGGTGAAAGCCATCGCTCTTACCCTCAAAAATAGAGGAGGAACGAGGGATTCGTGGTCGGAGAAGCGAGCAGGTATTGTTACCCGAACGTCTCTGTGTATTGCAGTACGCCCCTCTACCCGTTGAAAAGGGTAGCGCAACCTTTCAACGAAAGATCCGTTGCCCTTTTGCCGTTAAAGTCTCGCTGTGAAGGGTGCTAGACGGGCTGAGATTTCCATTGGAGGTAAACGGGACTATAAATCAAGCCTCGGTCCGCTTGCTCTTAAACTCGGGTAGGAAGAATTAATCAGCGACCAAGAGGTGATTATGCATTCTAATGCCGATTTATGCGAGTTTAGTGTTGCCCCGCGACTATTTTCGCCAATCAAATTTTCACTTACATTAAACTGCAAACCGCAAACTGGAATCTTTCCCATTATATTATATTAATTAAAACGTCGACTATCAGAATTTTAATTCAGTGGAAAATGATGTATACAATTAATATATAAGTATAATCACTGAACACGTAAAGAAATTGAATACTCGTGGTTGAATATTAGCTTGACCGGAAATTGGATATTTCTCATGCATAAAGAAATCGCAAAAACGTTAAGCAAGTTGGACAAAGAACTTGGACGTAGAAGTTCCGCGAAGTGCAAAGCGAGTGAGCAATCAGAATATTTTCTCTCGATCTCGCAGCGTAGTCGGGACCGAAAGGAACAACGAGACCATCAGATTTATTTCGTTTCCGAGTCGGCCAACCTAATTCCCTTAGATCCGATATCATCTGTATAACGCAACATCCGTTGTACCGGAACAACCGGTAACATTCCGGCGCCCGTACACAGCCGTCTCTCGGCTGCATGGAATTCTGCGAGAGTCTAATATACCGCGGAGCACGTTTCTTTGATCGAGCTAATTTGTTTTCCTTTTTGCGCCACGGCCGTATCGCTCGTCGCCGCCGCCGCGATATTCCGCGCACGCTCCAGCGAAATCCCGCTTTGTTCTTTTCTCCGTTCTGTTCAACCTTCTTCTTTCTCCACTTTTCTTCGCCGGTTCTTGTTTCCGAAACTGCGGGTCAACGAACTCTATTCGTGGCTGATGGCCCAACGGCCAACACCGAAGAGAGGCTTCTCCCTTTAGGCACTCTTTATAAACTTCTGCTCACGCCACTTTTTACTCGCAAATATCACGCGTTTCTCTTCTACCTTCCGGATACACACGGTCTAAGCTACAACCTTTTTGCTCCTTGCTACACTGATTTGCTTACTGATCCACGGAGAAGATTTTTGCGGAGATCAGACCCGCATATGAACTCGCACGGAGGTTTGTCTTGTCGCATATAAATTTATCCCGGGGGATAATTTAACTCAGCTTAATCCTTGGCAGAACGTATGAACTTAGAAATTATTTTAATTAAATACATGGTGTAAAAATTCTTCGTGTATAAATAATAAATAATCTTATAGAAGAAGAATAACTGGACTGGACGAAAAGATAGATATTTTTATGCAAAGCCATTGGGGGTTCATTAATTTTTCTGCTGTTTTAAAGCATTTATATAATTTTGACATCAGGTAACGCGTACAAATAATTTACGAAACGCTGACGTTCACAAGGGACATAATAATAGAACTGGAAGGATTTAAACGAGGTCAGCAGATCCGCTCATAGAGAATCCAAGTCTGATCTCGGTTATCCGATCATAATCCGTCTATTCTACTCAGACACTCGTCGTTTCTCCCGTCGGTTAGCCTCCAACGGATCGACGAGAGGAATATCAGAAAAGGTCGACGATAGGACGAGATTGGACGGGTAGACATTCAGACTACTAATTAAAAGAAAATAACTAAAAACAGATCAGAAAACAATTAAAAAGGTCGTTCATTAAATGAAAAATGGCATGTGACGTTATGAATTTCTTCAATTTATTAATCTCTGGCTAAATTCAGAACTTTCTGTATGCTTTGACCAATAATACTATTTCGTGTTTTCTTAATGGGAGAATTCTTTACGCCACAGCTGTCGCCGAATCGTAAATTGCCTTTGGCTAAACGACCTCCCACCACGAGACTTAATACTGCAAATAATGAATCACGCCTGAAGGCGTGTAAACAGAACACTGTTCGTCGTATTTCAGTTGACTGATTGCCCGTGCGGGTGACTGGACATCAACAGATGTACATGTCGGACTACAGATGGAATTATACGTATTAATCTATACGTTTAAATATATATGTATATATTTTTTAAAACATAATTTCGATCTTATATTATAAAATATAGGATATAGTAAAAGATTTCAAGGAATGTATTGTTATATTATGTCTATTCAAGTGAGGACATTGATTCAGTTTTAATTTATCAAGATAGGAAGCAACTTCGGTTTAATTAAATAACTTGTGGGAGGAAATCCTGGGATAAGCGCAACATTCTTGGAATTATTTTTGTAGTTCAACTACATATCATAGCCGTTAACTCCGCCGAAGCACGTAACGAAGTTTACTTATTAAGTTTTTCTCTTATAACTAAAGAATTCAGTACTTAATGTTATGGAATTTTCGTCGAGTTCCTTTCGTTAAATGGAAAAGGTAGGAAGGAAGCTAACAGAACCGGGCAACTATATCAAGCGAGAAGAGAGCGATCGAAACTTTCAGAACTTACTGAGACTTACTCCATGCGCCTCGTGTACTCTTCAGACTTTTACTTTTCCTCGATTAGCAAGGTGACTAAAGCAATTTCTTTAGCTGCTTCATTTTATTTCATTAACCTGTAGTATTGTACTCTATGTAGGTCAGAGTAGATGTTCTGTGTATAAATGGAATGTTTGATAACAATGATATTATATTAATAATATATAAATTATTAATACAGAAATTTTTGTTTAATAATGAATTAATTAAAAATAAATATTTGAAGTTCCCTACAATCGTAATTTGCTATGATCATTAAATTGCATATTAAAATGCATTCCTTATTAGCAACAGTCATCCCGGTCTATCACATCAGAGATATTCAGCATTCGGCCATATTTAATACGCAGAGAGGCCGAGTATTTGCAATCATTCGCTAATTACACACAAACGTAATTAAACAATTGGCCGAGAAGAGAGTCTTCAGGTCAACGTGTGTTATAATTGAATTACCCGTGCCGTTGGAACGAATAGCTGATTAAACCCCGCCACGATAATCGCACGTTAAAATGTTTTCGTGTACCGACGAGGCACCCGTTCTGTATTATTGGATTCGCTGTCCCTCCTGCATTTGCATATGTACTGCATCTCTTTTGCGAGCTCGTTCGAATTGAAATCGAAAATTTTTCCCAAATTCCACGTGAGGTTTATCCGCCAGGTATCCAGTAATTTTTACCCGCGCGCAAACGAACTGCCCGCCGGCAACATATTTCATTCCAAATTGTTTCGCGCGCGGAACCAGCTACGGTAACGATTACAATAATCGACTTGCGGTGCGCGAATTGACAAACAGGCAAACTACTGCACGCTGTACTTTTCCTTCTTTTGAGTGACATCGAAGTTCGTGAGAATGATAGAAACTGAAATGATCTGATTAAAAACAAAACGTTTTCTTCGTTAGTTCCTTTAAATTTTCTGTTTATAACACTTCATTATTTCTGATTGCTTCTTGCTGTGAGACTTTCTTGCTGTGAGTCATTTACAGTGAAACAGTTGAAGTTTTTTGAATGTATGAATGCAAACGATTTAGAACCATATTTTTCCTCTTGTCAGGAATCAGTGAAATTGCTGTAAGTATAACAGTAATACCGCAGTAGCCTGAGTCAACGTATATACGGCCGTGTCAGCAGTCAATTTCAAAGGAAGCCAAGCCATTTTTCTACTGTTGCTTGATTCGTTGGTGTGTTGCGTACGGAAGATGCACGATCCCGTCTGTCGGTCCTTTGAAATACAATATAAACAAGCTACAGTTCCCTCATCTCTTCTAGAGGCCACATATTCACCGACGTGTAGAACTCCCACGATAAAGGAATGAAAAGAGAAAAAAGAGACGCTGCTGTTCTCTCGGTCGCTGTTTGTACAATTTCCATTTTCTTTCACTGTATAAACCGGCTAATATCGAGAGAAATATAAAAATGCTCTATGATACGAAGTTATTTTTATAGATTTATGCAAGTCAATATTTCCAAATAAGATTTAACAGAATTATTTATCAAACTTCAGTTGGTGCGAGTTGAAAATTATATGATTCGCCCTCTTCCACTTGGAAAGTACGCGACATTCTAATCTTGTGATTTTACAAAAGCTACTATTCATAGAGATTATTGATTCCAAACAATAATTGCATAAAATCACGTGTCTTTAAGATCGTATGTAATATATTACTAATTCAACGTGTATGTGTGTGTGTGTGTGGTGAAATGACAAGTAGATAAAAACTAAGCCTCAGGAACTTCAATATTGTTATAAAATAAAATTACATTTCCTCGCTTATTGTTAGATAATCCAAACGCGAAACTGCAACGTGTTTATTTCATTTCGCCGATATATCTGGCGGTCTGAATTCGTTCTAACCGAGGTGGGAAACGCGTGTTGCACCCGTTACGATACCCAATAATATCCGCTGATCTTATTTTCGCAACAAGGAACTCTAAATTGGCTTTCCACTTACACGAGCTTCAATTTGCCAGTTCGCGTTTGCAACAACCTAGCCGCCTCTATTGTACCATCTACTCTCGACGCCTTACCGGCATTTCTTTTCATCTTCCTTGACGTTGTTCGATTCCTTTCGTTCGGTTACTTTCCAATCTGTCCCAGACCGCCCCTCCCCCTCTCTCTCCCCCCCTCCGGTGTGCCATACCGCGGCAGTGCCCCCAATCATATGAGCTATATTACATTTCCACACTTTGCACCATCTTCCTTTCCCTGGCTATCCTAACCAACGCTTTTCATCGCTTTTCCGTATGAAATGAAGTCTGCCGGAGAAGCTCTATCCTTTGTTTCCACGTTGACGTTACTTGATAGAACGAACACCGCGTTGCATATGCATGATTTAATGTGTAACATTAATCTGAAAATTCATGGTTTTATCCTTTGAGGGTCTCTTTTATTCTAACACGCTTGAAAAGCAATCAATCGCAATGATAATTTGCGAGTAATCATGGTGTTAATTACGCAATGCGAGACGATTATACCGGCGAATAATTTGCGAAGCAATCGTGCGCGAAACGCGGAGAAAAAAAGGAGAGAGAGGGAATAAAAATGGTTAACAGTAACTGTGCTCAATTTGCGCGAATCCAACAAACGGTCGGCTGGTTAATTTACATAGAGAACGGCGTGCATTTAGAATCCACGTGGCGACGTTCAATTGATTTCCCCGACCGGCGCGGCCCGGCGGAACGAAATTAAATTTAGGCACTGGTTTACGGGGCATTTGTTTACGGGGATGGCGAAATGTCCGACGAGATTATCAGTCGTCAGTCGATACTTCGCCCAGGACTGAAAGCGTGGAAAAACTAGTTTTTATGAAATCAAGAAAAGAATTTCATTTAACGAAGAAGACGAAAATATTCGAAGCTTTTAGAAATTATGACATTATTTATCACAATAAGTTGTTAATCTACTTTCTAAATTATGTACCTCATGTTTTCTAATAGTGTATGTCCTAAATTTAACGTTTAACCTGTTAAGTGTGTTTGACGTGTATACACGTCAAACCAAATCTCTATTACGGTGCGTTCGACGTGTATACTCGTCGTGAAAAATATAAAATTACCATCAACTA
>NW_017150507.1:48755-85476 GCF_001652005.2 Ceratina calcarata | reverse complement strand
ATATTATCAATAGAATTGCTAAGTATTTTATACGGAGGTGGTAGGAGTCAGAGGAATGATAAGTGATTGGTAGATGTTTGGTCTCCGCATTAGAGATTGGTGGACTGATTTTAATTCCGCACACTGTGGGAGCTTTTTAGAATTAAGTTCCACGCTTAACAGGTTAATTGATTAAATAATTCATTAACAGGCGAAAGCTTGGATTTATAATTTCCCGTAGCTCGCTAAAATTTATCTGGAAGCATTAAAAATAGGAATTAAATCGTTTCGTGGTAGACTGATATTTTGCGCACGGTCTTGCTATGATAACTGATCACACGGTCAACGTGGTCATCGGGACAGATTTACGGTTGATAACTCCAATTGTTTCACGTATCGAGAAGATTAAACGACAAAACCTTCTCGTAAGCCGTGGGCACAGATTCTTTCTGAGAGTTGATTAAAGATAAACAGGAAAAAAGAAATATGAAGAATAAATAAAATACGGATTTAGAATTATTGATAGAGAGATTGAAGAACATAAGAGAAGCAAATGAATTTTTCAAGTAGTGATACAAATTGATATCGTTTTAATCCAATTTAGAAATATCAAGAGATTGTACGAAGTAGAACTTCATAAATTGTAATGTACGTTACTTGTTTCATAATATTACATGTGTTTCATAATTCTTTTAAAAATGTTCGCCAGCAGTACGTACATAAAATAGAGAATGTCCAGGGAAATTTCGTTCAAATTAATAAATGAAACCACGTTTTCTTTTAACAGTGGACATTCAAATACTAACGCGTGTGTATATCAGAGACACGTCAGTGCAAATCAAGACAAAGAGAGACGAGACAGCTAGCCAGGCAGCAAGACATGCATATGGTAGTAGCAGGAGAGAGGTTCGTTTACGAGCCGATGCAATTACACACTGTCGCGCTGCCGTTGTAAGCGGATTAGACGAACGAAATGTTTAATCGCCCGACGATCAAACGGAAGGATAATGACAATGGAAACTGGAAGCCTCGCAGAAGTGGGATTTCGTCCCAACGCGCGTCGACACCCTCTCTCTGTATTTCGCAGCGGGTGCATAATTAAATCTGCGTGCTGTCGTACAGAGCACGGAACTAGGAGCTCAGTTTGCCCGCCATAATTTTCCCGCTGAATAAACGTTAAAAATGGTACTACTTCATTTTTCTATCAATTTTTAATAATCGATTATATAATTATATCATACATATGGACGAATGATAATTAATTTTATTCAATCTTCGATTATCTCTTTCATGTTTACTCAACTGTCGAATTATTGTTTCAAGCTGTTGCTCCGTGTAGCTCTTTTAATCAACAGTTTGACTGTCATGTCACTCAAATTTAGGTGACGCATAAAATTTTCAATGGGCTGTATCACCCGAATCAGGATAATGAATACATTGGCTGTGGTATTTCGAAAGATAGTTAACAGGATGTAGGATAGTAAAATATGAAAATGTATCATTATAATCTCTTTGAAAGAGTATTTTCTATGCCAGTCAAAGTGTTCACTGAGAATTAATTAAAATGCAGAAAGGATACTAATTGAAACAACTGAATAAGTAAAATATAACGCGGCTAGATTTCTTCTGTCTATTAGGCGAAGCTTTCAAAGAGGAACTGTCCGCGGAGGAAAAAGGTGCCGCCGTTTTTCAAAAAGATTGATCACCTCTGTATTGTACGGGAGAGGAGTACGAGGGACGCCTCCGCGCTCGTTCGAACTGCGCGAAACTGCAAAAACGGGCGGCCGCCAGGCGCGGCGGCGTGCTTCGCGGCAATATCGCAGCTGCACTTACGGGGAACAGCCTGGACGTTCATAGGCAACTGCTACGCTCAGCAACCCCGCGCGGGGTTAGGAAATTCCTAGCGATAACGTTAGACTGGAGATGGAGAGGGAGCGAGCAATGGCGAGGAACGACGCCAGGGGAACAAATGGATCTTACGAAACCGCGTTACTACTTGCTACTTGCTTGTAACCGCGTCGGATGGACTGCAGAACCGCTATCGCCGAGTGAGTTGCCAGCGCACTGAAACTTCATTGCAATCATCCGGCGCACGAACGCGCTTGGTAAACGAGACCCTTTCCTTTCTTTCGTCCTCACCCTTCGCCTCCTCTTCCTCCTCCTCCTCCTCCTCCTACTCCCCCTCTTCCTCCTTGATCGAGCATCGAGCACAGAAATTTATTACAGAACGCGATACCATCTCGGAGCGATGCTTTAGACCGATTTCAATTCTTTGACTCTTTCATTTGTTCAATTGTTACAAACACGATGTACATTTCCTAGTTAACCGTTGAAAATAGGTTCAAATTCATATTCTCCATTATCAGAGTAATTATGCGCTCTGTTTTAGTACACCCATTCAAGTATGATGCATTGGAAATATTATTTTCATGACTACATCATTTCTAGATGCACATCACATCAGCAGGTTTAATTACGAGCAGGTAACCTTGATATAACATTTGCTAGCACGCTACTAATAACAATTATCTTGATAATACGTTTTGATATTATTATCCTGCGATAGCTTTCAGTCCTGAAACTGAATTTACGTCACGTAATCTACATGGAGGAGGTGCATAAACCTTTTGTAAATAATTTAGCAGAGATACGAGTAACTCCGGTGGTTATCGCAATGCACGCGGCTGAAGATGGATGATGGGTCATAATAATATCTGTAAAACGATGAAACGTGCCAGTCATATCGCGTCGCGCGCATTTCACGGTCGATCGATTTGCTGATTTAGCCGAGAGACATGAATAGGAAACGACATAAAGGCAGGCAAGATGGGAAGCGTGGACCTCTATAGTATAGGAAGCGTGAGCAAACCGAAGATTTCCTTTCTCCGATAGCGTTCCATTACTGAACTTTCTACCCGTTCTTCAACTTTCAATTAATTAGGAGGCTAATTAAGGTGAACCAAAGCGAGGAGAACCATTATTCTCGCTAAAGCGGAGTTCATAAATGTTCAAAGAACCTCGACGCGGACAACTTCTCTCCGATTGAAAGTCAGTCGATCGATATTTGTGAATAACAATCAACTATGGTATAATATCTTTGCCGAAGTGATCGCTTCCGGATATTAACGTTTAAACAATTCAACAGTTCTGAATGTATCCAATTAAAAATTATTCCACATTGAAATTCTTATTGTTACGAGATTTGGCAATTTATCGAAGATTATTGCCGCGAAGCTACTTAATCGAAGAGATAAATTGAAATCGATCTGCGAATGGACGATACCACCACGGCGCACGGAGGGTGGGTGGTAGAATTAGTTCCGCGAATATACGATAGTTGCAAATCCTTTCGAATTTCCGGATCTCGTTCGCAATGTTTCAAGCGCGAACAGTAAGTCGAGACGCGTACGTACGAAATCGTTATCAGGGGATGAGGGAGAAGATCCAACTATGTGCCTCACAGATCTCACAGTGGAAGATGTAATGGCGGCATTACGCGTCAGTCTCCGATCGGGAGCGATCACGTAACGGAACGCAACGCGCAACCGATCGTACGAAGAATATCGAAAAGCCGTTACCATACGGTATGCAACGTTACATCCCGTCGATATTTCTTTTCCCTCCCCGGTTACTCGTTCGCGGGTTTACCCGACGCGAGCTAGTTGCAAGTTGCAACCGCGTTTGTTTCACCTCTAGCTACCGAACCGATTCGAACTTTTACCATTAACCAACTATTTTCTCCCGTGACGTCTTACGATTATTACCTTTCGATCCCTCGCCCCGACCGACCTGCCATTTGTTACGTCTAGGAACCATCCAGGAAAACTAGACTGCACCCACCTTCGGTTTGTTCTCCCGTTGTTCACGTTCCATCTCATTCTCCAATTGTATGTTTATTAGTTTAGAAGAAACTCCGAGCCGTGTACGTTCCACTCTCAGTACGCCCGTTCCGTGTTCCTCGGGCAACACGGACAATCCGGAACTGGACAATATTTTTTCAATTAAAGGCTAACTGCCGGGTAACCTGAATTAATGAAGCAATCAATTGCCCAATGTACATCAGTAACTGATCGTAGACAATTCGAATGTAGAAGTAACGAAATAAAGAAATAGATATGTTGATAAAAAATCGATGTATTTCAAAACAAGTAAAAAATGAGTTTAACCTGCGTTTAACGCATTGTACTGATTGAATCGATCACGTGGTTGCGTTGAGTTATTTCTCACTCGCGAGTTCTACCCCGGCTGTGTGTTTTAAATCGTATTTCAAGCATTTATTGGCGTTATTAATCACACATTTATGCGAACGATTTACAAAGGAGATCGAGCAAGCATTCAAATCGAATGACCAACGCGGCGATCGCTTTCTGCTTTATCAGATTACATTTTCCCACATACGCATGAAGAATCAAACGTAAATTTCGAAAATAAATCCAATTACGTTCCACGAAAGTTTCTCAATATCCGCGTTTAACAGACTGAAACGCATCCACTCCTGTGTGCGAAAAAATCGATTATTTCCTGGTTTATGGCGAGTCATTTTTGAATGCGCGCAATGTGTCGCCCAGCGACGGGGAGGTGTCGTACTCGCATTGCAAATGCTTTTGCGGCCACCGAACAAATATTAAAGGGACGCGGGTACATGATTGATTCGCGGCACCCAAATGAACTGTTAATTGAGCAAATTGTTAACGTTCACAGGTAGCCCGCGACCGCTGTTTGATTACGAATCGGTCGTTCGATTAATACCGTGTACAACTCCGTTCCGATTCGACGGGGTTAAACGGCCGGATGAAACATTCAAACGACCGATCGGAATTCGACGCGAAATGCATCAAGTATTAAACCCCATCCCCCTCTCAACCCCACAATCTCACCCCCACGGGTTTACATTGGACGCTGAAATTTAGTTGTGCACTTGACATTGTGGAATTTTTCACGATTTCCACGCGATTGAAGAATGGGAAAAAGCTTGAAACGTTCAAGTGGTTCAGAATATTAATTTGATGTGTGAACAAACTCTTCCTCGTTATTTCTGTCACTCACAATCAACACGATGGTTAAATTCCTATTTACTGTACACCGTCCCGAAACGCTGTACATTGTTGTGTCAACGTGTCTTTGGTCAGACCATCGCCTCGCGTTACCTGTCGAGAACTTTTTCTCAAAGTCCTGTCACTGGCCCGTGTAAAGGGGATATCTTCGCCGCAGGTGGCGTGGCAGCGTAATCCTGGGTGGAACCGCGTCGGTGCGCGTTTATCACCTCGACACGGGATTTTCGCGGGGATTAATACGATTTCGCGGTAATTGGAAGCACGAGCGCGCGGCCGCCCGACGAAATTACGCTACGGGGTTGCATGCTGCTGCTGCAGCAGCCGGGTTATAGGCTAAGCTGGGAGCGCGCGCGTGAGCCCGAGTTTGCTATCACATATAAATAGTATCAGGCGCCACGTTAATTATCAGAAAGGATAAGCCACTGCGGAGAATGGAGTAAGTACCCGCGCGCGCTCGGGCCACGTAACGCTCGTTGCCTGTGACTGGAGATTAAAGGACCCCCTCAGATCGTGAGATAAAAGGGGACGGCAAACGACCCGGTGGAAGAAATTGGGGTAATTGGTTAATAAATTTTGTATAGAGAGAACGGGATTTATGTTCAACAAGCCAAGAAATCTGTCTTTAATTTGTATACTACTACAAATACACTATCGCGATTTGATCTGTCGTACCAATTTCTTCAAAACGCACCGAGAGTTCGAAATTATCTGAACAATTCAATTCCGCTGAGAAAACCACCGGATTTACTCGTGCGTCGTCGTCGATAGACGTCAAGCTCGCGAAATAAATCCCGAGCAGAGAAAGGAAAAGGAAGTGGGTGGCAGAGAAGACAAAAAGAAAGGAAACGAAAGCCCGGAAGAAATCGAATCGCTTTTCCAGAACTACTTAGCCGTCGTTCACCGAACGCGGACGATTGAACTTTAATGTAGGCGGAAGACGAAGAGGGAAAAGCAAATTAGTATCTGGTAAGGGTAAGGTGGTGGGACAGAGGTGATGGTCGCCTTATCGGGTGACTCGTCTTCGCCTCCCTTCGCGTCGACGAATAATTCTCCAAGAGCTGGTACACCTGTCGGAGTAGCCCTCCGCTTTTCTTTCACTCGCTTCGCCTGTTTCACTGCCTCTTTTGCATATTACTTCACGTTTTACCGTCGGCCAACGGTGCGCGCTGCTTTCCCTCGATACCACTTCAGAGAGTATGACGTCCTCGAAAATCGCTATCACCGAATGTCTACGTTTCACGAGAATACTGCTGGGTAAACATTCCCAACGAAGAATAAAAAGTTTCTTCCCATGCTAACACCGTTATTCCCCTCCATTTTCATCTCCTATGCAAATTAGTCTATGTATGTACGGAATTAAACAGAAGGAACGCAAAGCAATTCTAGATATGTAAAAGCAAACATGCTGTTGCTTTACTTTTATAAGATATAAAACGACAAATACAACGATTCTTAGTTTTGACTTGCTAAACAAATCGATTGCTCCACCCATACCGACAGATTTTCGTGTTCTATCTTAATTTGGGATTCCCAAGTTGTTGGTACACGTGCGGGCAATAAAAAACGTCCCTCGAGACATCGAATGGACATAAATTTGAATTTTCTGGGGTCCGGACGAGAGGGACGAGGAATCTAGAGGTCGATCAGTCCACCTCGGGAAGGGAAAGATCGGCTTAGAGTGGTTCGATGGGGGGCCAAAGAGTTTTTCCAATTTTGTAAATCTGTCATAAATAAAGGCGAGCGTGTGACGCATTCGGTCAAGGGCTTTCATCCGGATTTCGATGAGACCCGCGTCCACGTGCCGATGACGTTTTCGAGCAGTATCGTGATTCTCTGCAAGGATCCGCTGTTATTTATCGCGCCGAAGTATTTGATACCCGGAAATGTCAGGGGGGTGACGATTCGACCTATTCCAGAACTACGTATCGAGGGATTCACGAGTGGATGCGACCTGTACTCTTATCAATAGACGTTTTATATCTCCATTCACTAGGAAAAAGGAAAAATAGATTTTCTATTAATCCAATATAGGAAAGTTACGCATCGCCTATTCAGAATATTAGTAGGCTGTATTGAAATTATTACATTCTATTTTATATTATTAACTGTTCGCTTCTGAGTTCGCAGTATCACCCAAGGAGAAAATGTAACACGGACATAACCGGGTTAGGAAATTCGCAAAAGATTCCAGACAACCCGTTCCCTCGTCCCATTACACTAGCGTCGATTTTATGGCCAGCGGTCGTTTCAGCAGCCATCAAAGGCGGCACGTTATAGCAGCAGGTGCGAATGTGAAACGAAAAGAGTCACAAGGTTGATAACACAGTCAAGGATTATCGGGAACCGAACGGGAAAGGAAGAGAAGACGTTTCCGACGGCAACGACTACCATAGCCATAGTCGGGTCCATTGTGGAGACTTTCCATTTCCCATTTCTCTATCTGGATTCCTCGCGGTACAACTCAAGAGATTAGCGGCCTCGTCCACGACGACGTCGAAGACGACGGCGACGTGGCGCCCGCGAGGACAGGAAGGACGAAACCAGCACGTTTCACTATCTTTACCCTCGGGAAATTACGAGGAAACCCCGCTACCAATCCTCGACGGCCCCTTACACATCTGTTTCGCTGTGTTCCCCTTTCCTCAACAGCCTGTCCTCTTAGCTCTTTCTCTATTTTTTTTTCCATCCTATTCTTTTCTTCTATTCTCCGTAGTCGAGAACAATTGAAATTGAATTCAGGCAGTGATACCCGACAGAAGAATGACATACAGGTAAATCTGTGTAATACCTCTGTGATAAAAAAAAGTAATAGCACTGATAATATAAAAATTACAAAATTTCAATTCATCTTGTATGTACTTGGAATAGAAAGTGTTATAATAGTTCTCGCCTCATGAATTCAGCAATTTAATTTTTTCTAAAAAGCAAGCTGCAATACTGATTATATCTGTCCTAAGACACGACTGTATACGATTCGACTCTCGAACTGTATACGACTTACACGACTGGATACTGAGTGTATTAGAGCAAAACGAGGACTATCTGTATTATCAATCCGACCTTTTCACGGTGACTCGACACAAAGCCTTGAGCGGTGTTCGGAAGCCAGAGAACGGCGCGATGCAACACGACGAAGGCCAAAATTGCCAGGGTCCCGTTGTGTGTTTCATTCCGCGCGGCTAATTTAACCCTCGCGAGCGACCTTCCAACCGATTTCCCTCGAATGGAAATCGAGTCGCTCGCAACAGTTCCCCCGGACGGAATAACCATACCTTCGACTTCAGTCGGCCGAGCTCCAACGTCCAGTACCGAAACTGCGGACGTGCCAAAATTGCCTGTCACGAATACATTCTACCTTCGGAACGCTCCTCGAAAGAAACAGGCTGGGCAAGTCCGATAACCGTTGATCGGAATGGAAACTTAATTCAACGGTCCGGATTGAACGTCTTGGAAACTCGTCGCCCGGATTTACTTCGGAAAAACTGCTGTTTACAGAATATAACACGCGTCACCGTCCAACAAAAACGTTTCGACCCGATTCAACATTTTCTCCAGCACCAATCATTTACGTGTTCGATATTTCTTTTATATTCTTTCTATCAAGTAGAATTTTGTATTTCATTTATAATATTTACGAGTGCAGGCAGAATGATTCTTGTATCAGCGTCATCTAATGGATGTTGTTACCTGCAACAAAAAGATTAACGATAAGAATTAGACAAAATTGGCCGATGTAAAATTATTATAATATCGTGAAATAAAAGCTTATACATTCTCTCGATACAATCTGTTTCAAATGATTATATCCCAGTGTGTAGTAAAGTAACAGTCGCTAACAACCTTCGTCAGTGAACATAGCATCGGAACAGAAGACCGAAGAGAACATTGCATTCGTCTGCGGCAAGTGTATCAGACAGGTATACACGATGTAACGTGCACACGTCACACAAAAGACAACGGTCTGGCGCCTGCCGACACGGGAGAAATATATGTATAGGAACACAGAGAAAGAGACGGAGGAAGCGCCTCCATATTCTTCGGCGAACGTAATACCGAAAAGGAATTCTTCGCAGGTCCCCCGGAAGGAAACGCGGATCCGCCGAGGGGAAGCTACCTAATCCATGCCATTTGCAGACGGCTCTCGGCCGCCTTTCTCTTCCGTGCCAGGAAACGTCTATTCCTGCCTTCCTCCGAGACACACCGCTTCACCGTAACACCCCGAAGTCGCGAGAGCGCGCGCGCGCGCGCACGCTCGCACCTACCACTATCCTTTTCGTTTCGTCTTTTAGAATCAACCACTCCTAAGAAGCATCGGCGTAGTTATCGCCGGGCCGTTCTTTCTGCGAAAATAAGTACGTGTCGCGCGGGAAACAGGAAGCAATCTCGACGGGCTTAAGCGGCTGGGCAATTCCTGCAATTTCGTGGATCCGCGAACTGAGAACGACGTACGTTGGAGTGGTAGGACGACCGAGAACTACCGATCCTCGGGATTCCGAAATCGCGACCAAGATTACTCTCAGCGCTCGGCTTATCTCGATGGAAAGATTGGTGGCCCACTACGCCAAAGACCTTTATTGAGTTCATTGCTAATTTAATCCTTTTAAGAACCTATTCTTTCCTGGTGAAGCATGCTCCATTGAATGAGATCAACAGTCCTGATAGGGGATATCAATTATTCAACATCTTGCAGCACGGTGAAACTGTCCCTACAAATTTTTGTGTACTTGACGTTTCTCACCGCGAAATGTATTCATAGAAAATATAACATACATAAGATAATACATAAACATTGTATATCAACAGTATGAACATGTCATTTGTCGCATTTGACAAATTTTTTAATATTACTTTTGAGTGACATAGAAATCATTTAATTGAAATGAATGTGACGAATATCAGGAAAAAAAAACTTCACTCGTGAACAAATAGAGTCGTATTTATACGAGCCACGGGTACTTTGATCGTTTTATTTTATCGTCCGTGATGCAAACTGACGTGTCATAAATTTATAGCTCGACACGATCAGCGACCCTAATCTGATTGCATCCTTTCAGTTTGGTTTACGGTAACATTCCAGAAGACAAATGCGTTCACCGTTTGTTAAACTATCTACGAAATGTCAGAAAATAAGTCTTCCAATAACGGAAACCGTACCAATTTCTCTTCAGCAAAATATATCAGAAATCTTTCAATAAAAATTGAATTATCTTTTCAAAGCAAGTAATAAAAGTGCTAATTGCAACAGTTTGGTATAAAATCATGTGAGCGTTTCATATTCAAATGGTAAACGTGCAACTTGGAACTCGTACATCAGAGGAGTACAATTTTAATCAGGGAATTAAAGGGAATTAAGTTGCACATGATGTTTATGCAAACGTAGGTAAGACTACTAATTAAAGAGATCCTCAATGAGACTGAACAAATTAGTTCATAAAGATTAGTCGGCGTAACCGATAGAGAACCGTAATTAAGCGGAATATGTTAACGGCGAACGGAATAAGAAAAGGAATGATTTGAAAATGTAATCGGAAAACAGGCCACGCTTCCTGGCAGCTGCAGTTGACCCAGTTTCGTTTATGTGGAAAATGAGATTTCAGGCTACTGCTTGCCTGGAGGCAAAGGGCGTAGGAGCAAGGATCACAGATTACCATACCGTAGATTGCATGATGCGAAGATAAGCCTCTATTATCATTGACAATAAATTGCCGACATATATGCGAGGATTAACACGTAATTGTTATCATAATTTTTAATGCAATCATTTTATCGTTATTCTTGAAGAATGATAAAATATAGAAATTTAAGTGTATCAATACAGTTATCACTATAATCTTATCTGGGCGAGACACAAAATTAATACAGCTTGTATCCATGTATTTGTGCTTCACTAACCTAGCAGCTTACGCTCGCGGCTAGATCAGTGATTTATGGAATAACCTAAATATCCCACCACATAATACTAGCAATTACATCGGGTATCGTTGAATCACTGTGAAGAACGTAATGTTCTCGCAACCCAACCGGTGCGGCACGGAATGCTCCCTACCACTGCGGTGCTTCCAATTCCGAGCAGGTCAGTCATAACATTATCATAAGAATAATTTTTACGTTTCTTAGGGCTCTTGCTCGAAAGCCTAACTTGGGATTAGAATACTTGGATTTCGTTAACTGGTAATAAAATTAGCGTTACACTCTTTTTAAATGAAGTACAACTATTTAGTGATATTATCATTACAAGAGATTACTTTTAATATCAATGATAAAGATTTGATATAATCTTAATTAATTTTGGGAGAACAGTTAACACTAATCGTAACGTGGCTGTCTATGTGGCGATTCAATACTGAAAGAAGCTTAACGCCTTGATAATAGCTGATATGATGGCTCGTTACTTCACCGCAGTGGTGTCTATAGGGTTGATATGCCGTGTGAAAGGGGAGGATGAGGTAACTAGGTTGCCGCAGAGTGACGTCACAATTGCTCTAACCCACTTTTGATCCGGGGTCGTAGTTCGCCGGATTCTATATTCAGCAAACATTGCTTGCAAAATTGCAAATCTGATCGATACAACTTCAATGGCAATTCGTTTGTCTGCCAAACTTTTAAACGTCGTGTCACGCAAAGCGCGAGAATATAAATGTAACGTGAATTCTTATCAAAATGATATTTTAATTGTTTGAGTAATGGATGCAGTTTACATGGGAAATATATATACAAAACCTGCAAATTTTCGATTCAATTATAATTATCGTAAGTATGTGAATAATGTCTGTACGAAAGGAGAATTTATCAAGAAGAACGTTTCGAGCAAAACGTAGTGGATTCAATCTCCGGCATTTAGTCGCAAAAAGAGAGAAAATACATCATCCTCAACAATATGGCAAAACACAGAAAATAACTTAACCGCACGACAGGATTGTTTGATCGCGTGCCAACTGTATCGCTCTGCTGCAGCGCTGCGCTACGGTGGTCTTATACTCGAATTTTCCTGCTTCCTGGCTCGCCTCGTAGATCGCTGTCACGGAATTAAAGCTGCGCGACGAAAACGGCTGGGGCCGGCTCGGAAGATCGAAGTCCGAGTTAAAGGAATCAAGTCCACGCGAATCGGATTAGAATCGGTTGGCAAACTCGCAAAAACCGCGATTTTACACGCGATTTGCTAACCCATATTTCTAAACTAAGCCAGGATGATACGTTTCTTCTATGCATACTGCGCTGTACAATTTTATTCGTTAAAACGTTTCATTATAGGAACGTTAAACATCTTTTAGATAAACGACAAGAGAATTGACATATTTCAGTGAACAGAGAAAATAGAACAATCGAATTTCTTTAAAGTCTTTTTCAATTTCGAAGCATTGGCTGAAGTGGTACGAAAGCTCGCAAGATTAATTAATAGATTAGAGGACAAATCCTTTAACTGTTGGGTATCTCACGTGTGCAAAACTATCGTTAGAACAGAAATCGGCTTATATTAGCTCGGAATTGTAAGCCCGATATTGGAGGGACCGATTGGACCTCGGTGTGGAACTGCGCGGCGCAGGCTACGCAACTACGATGTTCGGCTACGTATGCATGACTACAGACACTGAACGGCCGCGTTCAATCGAGATTACCGTACTGATTTAATCGCATAATGTGCATCATGTTGCACCATCGCTGCGGTTGATCCTCAAAAGCGCCGGCTTATCAAGTCAATCGTCCGGTTATCAATTCCCTTTCACATATGTTCGCGATATTTTTCCTTTTTTTATTCAATCGAATCGAATTTTTATCGTGCGCGTGCAGACGATTTCGCTGTATGCACCGTTGAATCGAATGGATGATAAAGAAGATATACAGTTGAAGACCGATAATCGTACTGTTTCATGAGAAAGACGAGAACTTTCACTAATTTTATAATTATATAATTTACTGCTTGTATCACACACGAACGTTGCTTTGACCAAGCGTATGAAAATAAAACTGGGCGGCAATATAAATGGAGAAAATCCAGTAGAAATTGTACAGGTAAGATCGGAGTGAGATTACTCAGTAGAGGATTACGTAAAATTTATAAAGTTCGTGTGACGCTAAATACTGTTATTAAATTCGTCACTTTCACGTTCATACCCCGAGACCGAGCGATCCTTCTTTAACCCCTTCTACACTTCACTCGTGCTCGATGCAGTACACCTTGCTTTCATGGTAATCTCCGCGTGGCGTTCCACCCTTTCAACGTGGCCTCCCCTTTCGAACGTCAGTAAACTGCAGACAAAGTGCAGCCAATTCCTGCCTTCCCGTTTGGGTTTCCTTGCTGTTTCGCCACCTTACACCTTCTACTCAATCTCGGCTTTACGGACCAAAGTTAAGATTCCGAAGCCATAGCTGTCTAGAGTTAATCCAGCTAGAGAAGACCTTCTTGCCCCCCACTTGCCAGAATGCGAGCATTAACCAACTATCAAACTATGCGACGTATATCGATATTTAGCAACTATACAATATGCAGCAATTCCAATCGCCATATTACTATTGTGGAATTAATATTTCTACAGAAGTTTCATAGGTCTCTAAGTTCTCTAATACAGACTTATGTGTGATCAAGAATGAATTATATTCACATAATGAAAATTACGCGGGTAAGTTAAGAGATCAATATTAAATAGTCTCTACCGTTTTAATTAAATTTCGCGCTGGTTAAAGCGGCTGATAGTAAAGATTCCGTGGGATGACGTCAAGCGTATAACACGATTTCTTAATTATTTTAATTCTTTTTGTAGTATGATTTAATGAATGAAATTAATCAGATATTATATGCTAATTTAAACGTACTTTGATTTATACTTAGATACAAACAGAGAATATTCACTACAAACGTGAACAAAAATAACATTTAGGTACATTCCATGTTTCTTTTCATAGAAAACAGTGTACTATTGCCACTGTTTACTTTGCAAATTTCACTGTATTTTCATCTTAATTATTTCGCTTTGTTACGGTTATGACTCCGTAATGGTGGTGCTTATTAAATGTTACGGTTACTGTTACGAGTCCGGCGAAGACAAAATTAAGAACTCGGCTGTAAAGTGTAATTAAACGTGAATTAAGAAGCGACCAAACTTTTACTGTGATTTAACAGCGTTCAGTGTATCGTAATTTATACTGCCTCGTAACTACCATTGTTATTTGTGTCGTAGTTCCCCTGTCATAAGAAACTTTATAATCCTGCATAAAATTAAACCTCTCCTTTGCATTACTTCATCTAATAGTAAAGCTAAGTAATTATATGCATCTGTTTCATTTTTAACTCGTCTCGGTGAATTTACACCAATTAGCTTGATACGGGCAAACAAAGTGAATTGCGGAGCTATACTCGTTCCAGCAGCGTTTGTCAACACAATTTTGTCGCAAACCCACCTAAGTAGTTAGGTTACTTTACAAGGCGAATTTCCAACTGTTCTTTAACGACGCGGAACGGAGTCTGGGCTCAGAAAAGTTGTTCGTCGTACTCGATAAAGCCGACGCGATTAGACAACGAGTACAATATCAAATGGGATACGAAGCCGGCGGGCTTAATTACTCGAAAATGTAATCAGAAAACAGGTCACGGCTCGTAGCTTAACCCGGTTACGTTTACGCGGGAAAATGGGTTTCCTGTTTACATTGTTGGATCTCGAATTAAGAACCGAGATCAGGCGCGTTGCTAATTATTTCAGGACACGGCGCGGAATATGAGATTACGAGTATTTGCGATGACTTAATTACTGTTGAATTTATACTACGCCGTCGGATCTTCCTTCTAATAGATATCGCGGTGGTGGTCCTTCACCGCTTCGTCGACTAATTAATGTAAATTTAATTTCAAGCTAACTGTTGATTCTCCTTAAACGCTGTTAGTTCTTATTAACTACGACATAGATCTATCAATATGTAAATAGTAGATTTTAGTTATTTTAGCGCACGACTCATCTTCAATAAAACATGTTTCTACTATCTTTAGAATTCGCAAATATATTTTGTACAAGTATTTATTTCAATGTCGCGTTAAATGAGACTCTATGTCATCTATGTTAATGTTAAAATAAGAGCTACTTGATCTAATTGTTTATTATTGCGAAAATTATACAGCATGTGAAATTGACGAGACTTGAAGAGGACATGAAATTTCCATTGCAAAACGTAACTGTAGCCATACGCAATTTGAATTACCAGCTTACAATGTGGTGCAGAGCGAAACACACTGTTTACGCAAACAAGAAATTAGTCCGGGAAATTTAGAACTAGTTAACGTGGCAACACAACTCTCCGTCCATCGCAGCAGGCTTGCAATGACGTAACGAAATTACGCACAGTCTGTCAATTTGCCAGTGCATCCTACGATGCACAGCATATAGTAGAACACCGTGCACGTGCCAACGCGTATGGGCCGCCATTATGCCGTAATATAGTCTCTCGAACCAGCCTTAATGCCAGATATCCCCTACGAAATTGTACGGGATTATGCCCGATAGCAAAGGACACAGGGACGCGGGGGTGCGGCGTATGAGCGAGCGAGAGCGCGAGTCCTGTACACTAGCACCAGTTGCAAACGTTCCCGGCCACGTTGCTACTGCAAAGCTATTAACCTCGAACTGGCCTCTCGAAGAGACAGGACTAACGGCACCGGCACCGGCAACTCTCCATTGTCCAATTCTGTCGCGATCTATTGCCTGCTCCTCAATTATGGAGTCTACTACCCTCGATGTTGTTATTTCCGGTACTTCGTCTCTCCTTCGGACGCGATTAACCAACATTTTCGCAGCCCCGCGTCGAAGCCCGTTCGAATCTCGCACGTTTGTGTCGGAGAAATTCGTGTTGTTTCGATCATATAAGAAATGTAAGAATATTTCTTAGAATTAGCAACGAATATAAGTAAATTATACTAGAACGTGATCATTGAATCTTGTCTATGACTTGCCGTTCGCAATATCAGTTGAAGACAAATATTGCGAATGTCCATTACGAAATTGTAACGCGTAATGCATTGGTTGATGTTGTCTTGACCAACACGAAGGAGATGGCCAAACAATCGTACACAGGGTGAGTGCGTTATTGCTGTGGTTGTTAACCTGGACAGATATTCCAAGAGGTGCGTCGAGCACCGTGACCATAGTCCAATTTCATCGCGATCCATCGTCTGATACTCGATTGTGCTTACGTCACTGTTCTATGCCATTTCCGCTCACTGTATTGTCCGCGTTTGCACCGCACACACTGATAATACACGCATTTCACTTTCAAATAACGTCTTCGTACAATTTTTACACCTGTACACTGGAAATTGCTATAATAAAGTCTTCTAGTAAAATGGAAAATATCAATCTTCTCTCTTTTCTCTAGCTCTGGTTTCTTCAGTTTCGTACGATGTTTAGTCATGTTTAGTCATGTTTAGTACGATGAGTAATTATTAAATTATTACTTCTTTTTTTTAAATCAAAATGTCACGTGTGATGTAGCACAGTCATTGATAATTATATGTTCTATGATCCCTTTTTGCAGACTGTAAGAATAGTATGTCGTGTATTAAGGATGAGAGAACGTGGAGTAAAGAAAAGATTACCCGGAGAAAGCAATTATCTGCAGGGTGAGAACCGAACGTGTGCGTAGAGCTGTTAAGCGCGCAGACACGCTTCCCGCCGGACCACGTCCATAGCTTACTCCTGTCACAATCTATTACCGAACCCTCAATTATATGCACCCACGTCACCGTTCTCTGGCTATTACCTTTACACCGACACCGACCACGTCGGTCACGCGATAATCACCCGGACTTTTCGTTCCTTATGAACACCGTTAAGTAATGAATAATGATATTACCTGTCGCATATTCCGCCATTCCTCTCACGGAAAGTGGCAAGTTTTCTATTCTTTTCACTGATTCTCATTACCTAGAATGTTGCAATGGACTTTGTTTTTCAAACTCGAAATACTAAGTCGTACGAATAATGAATATTCAATTTGTCATACATGCACTACTATGTGTATTCACGTCACGGTGAGTATGGTCTCCGCGGCCAACAAGTTAGAAAGTGAGGAATTTTTTCATATTTCCCTGGCCATAATTTACAATCCTCTTTCTATTTCATTTCTTTCCTATTCATCACTGCCAAGTAGACCACGGTGATCTGGCGCGGCGGCGTAAGTGGCACTCGGACTGACACGAAATGCGCACAATTCACAGCGGTCCTATTCGGATGCGCTCACTTTAAAAGTTGCAACAATTTTTTATTCTCGAAGCGGCAATCTCACTATCTCTGCAGCGCATTTCACACTTTATTTAACGATACACAGAGCACTGTCAAATAAATAGAAGAATTCAAATGACAGAAGTCGAGAATTTTCAAATACATACAAGACATGTTTAAAAGACAGCCTTATATATGAAATGTATAATAATACGTATGAAGTGGATCAATTGTTTTATATTAAGGATGTATTGGCTATACAGTCAATCCCAAAAGTTTATGCACTTTAGAAACGCATTTTTTAAAAAGAAATCAGACGTAGGAAGAACATTGCTAATAATAAACAACAAAAAAAAAGTATACGAACACAAATTTCTCTTACGGAAATGTTCGATCGGCGCGATGGAATAGAAAAATAGAAATTTTGCCAAATTTGCGGAGTCAGCGAGGACTTACAATTACGTAAAAAGTTTTTTCTCGCTGAGACAGGAAAAAGGAAAGAACGAAGTACGAAATAGACGACGACGTGCTTAAGGAATATCTTCGTCGGTCGTTCCACGGCTCTGTATAGATACTCTCTTGAGAAAATTGAAGCGGACAGGTAAAGCGAGCCGACGAAAAAGGAGGAAACCAGTAAAGACGAAGTCGCGTCGCGCCGGGACGATTCACTGTCGCTCGCGGTGTATCAGACGGCTGTGTTCTTGCTATCGAGTATAAGACAAGGTACAAAGTGTTGTTTTTATGGATCACTGCACTGAATCGGAATAGTAAACGAAAATCGATGTAGTATTGTGCGCAATGAAATCTTCTGCAACGGCACTCAATTCCACTTTGTATCTCTAACTATAAAGAATGTAGCTGCACTCACGATTGTGAAATTAAAGAAAGTAAAAATGTACAGATTTGGTTCATTAATTTAAATTACACGCTGCGGACAAGTAGTTTTATTCTATATTATATATTTACGAGAATTCTCGTGATCCGAGCGCAATGCGTTAACTGCATACATGATTGCATTAATTTAAACTAACTACATTATCGTTGCGTTTGCTAAAGACACATTTAAACACGCAACAAATGTTAATGCAGTGTAATACCGTAGAGCTATTGGGAACGGTTTACAGCAGAATTTATTGCTCATTTGCTACGGCTATTTAGGAACGAATGCGTCGAGTTTGTAAAAATTCAATTTCGCCGCGGTCTTTATTAATACGCTGACCCCAATAATTATGAATAATGTTGCGGCGGAGAAAATGAAAATCGCACGCACCCTCCATTATGCAAAGGGCACTTGCACGCGCACGATAGCGTTGCAAATAATGCAGTAAATTAACTGAAAACAATGCGGTCGTTCTAATCTCGAGCGTGTATACATTTCACGCAATTTATTGTCAGTGAAGATAATGCAATCGGTTTTATAATCGCTGCGAATTTATTAACACGACTACTTTACGATTATCGCGCTTGAATTGGATCAAAAATTGCTACATTCCAAACAATTAAATACGAATTACGGTTTTTTGTTCACTACGACGCCAGCCCTCCTCCTGTGGAACGGAGCAAAACGGGTGAAAATATTTTAAACAGGCACGTGAAATTAGAGGTACAGAAAAACCATTTCGCGGGACAAGCCGTACGTTAAAAAGGGTACTGGAGAACTTTTCTCAGCGTTGACCGCGGCTTTTATACATGTACATAAATTTTCCCGCGAGCCTGCCGCAAACAGATAATAATCCAGCGAGCAAAAATCTTGCTTTACGGTGTTCCGTAAGAATCTCGGCTTAAACATTGCAGTGACGGTAAAAAAGCAGTTAAATTCATTTCGTTCGCGGGGAAACTTATTTGTCTTCTTCAAGATCCAACACTCCACTTTTCCTGGTATGGTGTTTGAAACGGTCAAATAGATTAATTGATTACGAGCTTTAAAATGCATGAGTTTAATTAAAAGAATAAGTGTCTTGAAAAATTTTTACGTGAGCAAACAAGAATACTTTAAAAAGTGGAAAAGGTTTTGAATGGAAACAGTGAAGGCTCGCAAGAATGGATGATCTGCCAGTATCAGAAACTGGTATTAACAATAATACCCCTCAGGGTAGAAATCGATGAAAACGCTGATGAATGCAGTAGGATATTAAAAAAGGAGTAATTTCATAGCAGATGCCATCCGATGAATGAAAAAAGTTGTAACCAGATAATGAACCTGTCGGGTCAAATGAGGTATCTTTCCATCTGCAATTTTTTCACACCGTCTATTCAATTGTCGTCCATTTCTTTTGTTTTCACGCTGCTTTTTATTCCTGCTCGTTAATGCTTCCTATGTAATTCTGAATAAATAAGAATTATCAGCGAAGACAAACAATTCTACTTCGATGAAATTATCTTAGTGAATGAGACACCGGGAAAGTTGAAGTAATATCGATACATGTCCATAATAAAATATGCAGCAATTACCAGTTTCCCTCGTTTCCTCATTTCCCTAATTAAATGTAAAAATAATTTACGGGCCGAAGCATCAACCATTCATAATTTCACGCCGCGACAGCTCGAAACTTTTTTCCCTCGTACTGACAGCGAGTTTATAAACGCGGCCGCCCGTTTATTATTCTGTCACCCTTGGGACATCAACGTAAAAAATAGGTGCTCTCCGAGGGGGGACGAAGGAGAGGCGAAGGGATTGGGCGTGGCTAATCGTAGGCAGAAGGCAGAGGGGTACCGTGGAAGACGACAATCTCTCGGCTATGAATAAATTTCATCAGAGGTCTTCTACAAGGGCTGCCTCTTTCACTTTGCCCATTCCCCTTTACCACGCACCCCTTTCCCTTTTGTTTCTTCCTCTCATCCTCCTTAAGGATTATCCCATGTAAGAGACTCCGTCGTAATGTACTTTGCCCCCGAGCTGGTACTCGGTCTTGTACTTTGCCTTCGCAGAATTTTCCTTTCTGCTTTCCGATGTGCGACACAGGCTGCATCAATTTTCCCCGCCACAAATTACAAGGAAAATTGATCCATTATTTTCATATACTTAATACATACTACAGATACTGCAGATACTTAATACTATTTACTACATTTTCACATAAATTGTTCAACAATAATGAGCACGGGTTCCACATCAAATATCAGGGTTTCAATTGAACAAGAATGATTTGATTGCGATGGGTAGGTACAGAAATGATATGATACATTTTATTGAAAAAGAGTTTGAATATCAGTATCGGTATCACGGCAATATCAAGAAAAATAATTTTAATGATACAAAACGAACAAACGAAGAAGAATGAGATTAGACGGTCGATCCATTACTTGAACGAACAGAAAGTCGACCTTCTCGGTCTTGCTCTTGGCCACCGAGGTTCGTGTCTTTGTACCGGTTTCGTCTCCTTTTAACAAGCGAATAACACGAATTGCCACCTTCCTTCCCGCGCGGAAGAATCCGCCAGAAGCTCTGACTCATTCCGCAGGATGGAACAATTAACCCGACTGAATTGTCCGTTAAAAGGTCTTGACACTAAAAGTTCAAGCCGATCTTGCTTTTAACCGAGCTATACTAGGTATCCGAGCTACAGACATCTCCGTTGCTTTTTACGTCGATTCAATGTAGCTGATTACAAGTAATCTGGTCATTTACAAAGTAAGTCCCATCGTTATAAATCATTCAGCATGGAAAATTTAGCACTTTTTAATTTCGTATCCAATTAGTATTGTATTGTACACTATTTAGTTACTATACTTATATGGGAACCAATTTCGGAAGTTAATACCAACGGCTCCCAATTCAACGCATCCGGCGTGAAGTTTCAAATTATCGCAGAAAGTAAACACGATAAAGCACCATCTAACAAAACGTTCCCTTTTATTAAACAGACCATAAATACTAATTACGCAGGAACTCGGAAAAAGCGAGCCCATCTCGGTTACCGTAATGCGTTTCTTTGACGCGGTATACGAGCGCAAGTAACAAGTACAAAAACGAATGCCAGGAAAACAAGTAATTTGCCCGGGTACGTGTACCGAGTACTCCCCTAGCCTTCGCCTTTCCCGTATCGCGGGGTCCCGAAGTAAACGACGGTTTCGAGGGCAACGCATCCCTTACACATTGGCAATCTGAAGTGGGGCTAAATCCTTTGCGAGTCCATATATCTTGTTGATGGATGCTCCCAGGGCCCGGCGATTGCGCGATTTACTCCGCGTCCGCTCACTCTCCCTTTGACAGCCACAATGCTATACGATCTACTCGGTTACCCTTCGCGTTTTCTACTCACGTTGCACGTTACATATTGCACAATGCATACGAAGAATTTCTAAAATCTTAATACACATTGCTATAGTTTAGAAAATTAAATTAGAATTTTTTAAACAAATTAAAACAGTTATATATAGGGAATAAATTTTTACATTATTACGTAATTAAGTGAACATACATACGATTCGTTAATTGATTTCATAACGTTACATTCACTATATCTAGATATGTGCATGCTGTTGGATTTGTATTCTTGAACCAAATTGTTCTTCAATCTGACAGTAACAATAGAATTGAATAATTATGAAGAGAAAAACTAAGGTGCACTGATTACTTTCTAGGATAAAAGGCTATTTCAGCGTTTAACTTATGCTGATTTTGATTAGCTGTTAAATGGTTGCAGGGTAATAATAGTAAAAGCTTTATCGAGGCCACTTATAAAATCTCACAAAGTTCCTTGGATAAGCTAGCTCGTAAAATTGAAGTTGTTTAAAACTCGTGAAATCATTTTTCATAAACGAACAGAATTTACGATCTCGAATTTCACAGCGGTTTAATATTAAAGCGTTTTGCAAGGATGTCATAGTCTCCAGATCAATGCGTCCATGAAAGACAGTAATATATTCGCTTCAATTTCGATTTGATCTCAGAGGATTAGAGAGTTAAGTCGCTTTGCATAGAAGAGATCTACGAAAATACTTATCAAGGATAGGAGATTTGCTAAACGCGTTGAAGGAAATTCGTACATGGGATTCCGTTAGAAGGTTTATCGACATTAGGGGAAATCTGACGGGTAGAAATAAGTAGAGACCGACACAGAGTACGACGGTCTGCGGCGAGATAGCGAGCGTAGCTTGAAAAGGATGCAGAGAAGGTAGAACGGAATCGTAAGAGCCGACTTAACTCGGTCAGCCCGACAGCCACCCCTCGGATGCAGCCCCGTTGGCTGGTTTAAACGACGCTGGGAGATATTTACCGGCTGCGGACGTTGAGGATTGTCCGGGTCAGATACCGAGGGCGAAGCGGGTTACCGGGAAACGTAGTGGCCCGGATTATCTCGATCTTTACGACGTTACTTTTTGGCTGCGCCCGAGGGGAACTGAGATACCGTAGCGTCGGCATCCCACCGACGACATCGATGAACTAGCTTCGGAGTTCGAGGACCAGAAAATCTTACGTCGCGCCGGATAGATGCTTCCATTCGACGAGTTCCTGTCCCGAGGCTGTCGGTACGTGGAGGCTACGCTTGGTCAGAATCGAACTACTCTTGTTCAGCTTTCAAAGGAACAATCTCTTTTTGTCAAAAGTAGAACTTCCTTGAGGTACAAGCTTGGTAATGGTGTACAGGACCAAGTCATTTTCATTAGAAGATTTTTGCACATACCGATTTCATGCACTAAAATCTGTTACACCAACCTTTAAGGCTCCTTCAGTTTTATAAGCGTGTCCTTGACACAATGGGAACTAATGTCACGGGGCACAAGAACATAAAACGAAAGACAAAACGCGTGCAATTCCGTAGTCGGCAAGGTCTCTGGTTCATTGTCGGTAATAAGAGCAGGTGTATTCGTTAGGAGGGAGCGAGGATAACGTCGAGATTTTAATAAACCAACCTTTGCGTAGTCTGTACTCGTTGAGGAGAAGAAAGCTGGCACACGGGTCTACTCACAAAGGGACCCGATGTTTGCAAGGCACTAGATTAAAAAGCTGGAAATAAATGAGAATCGCTTCCGGCGGGTTGTCTGCATCTAGATAGCTGTTTACGCTCGATAATACTCCGGCGCGCTTTTTCCCATTCCCCTTTTACCTTTAATGCCTACGACTGTCGTCTGGTCGCTTGCCTTTCGGGCAGTCGGCTGTTTTCAAAATTAGTTAATTGAATGGAAAACACGCGATGTGATTACAGGGAACATCGACTCGAACCACCTGCTTCAATTGTTAACTGCAATAGTTCCTGCCAAATTTTTAGAGGTCGGCCAGATTCGATCGTTTATCGATGAAGACGTTTGTTTTAGCATTATGTTACAAAAATTTTGGTTTCGATTTGGACGATCAACTCAGATCTTCCAGTTTCCATGAAAAAGGAATTCAAGAGTGGTAGAGAACAGAGATAACTACATAAAAAATGTCACGATAAAATGTAAACGTTTGTATCTAATTTTAAATCAGGGACGAACTTTTACACTGACTCAACGTTATAAAAAACTTAGTGCCATTATTTATAATACGTACTTTAAATGGTATGACAAATCTGTTCCACTGCGGTTCACAACATCGGCACTTTATTTATTAGGTAATCCATCGGATAATTCAGTCTCGATATGAAAACTTATTTACCACGAACTTGATTAGAGTGAACGAGGAAAATTCCAATTTCCCTCTCCTAATGGGTTTCCAGAATGAACAAATTTGCACGAAGAAGCGACAAACTTGGTCGATTTCCGGACGTGATAAGAAACGGGTTTCCGTTTTTCACGTGAAAATCGTCCGTCCGCGCCGGGCGAAATTGCACCATCCAAGAATTACGAAACTGGGCGAGGTGGGGCATCTAAACAAGTTATCGAGTTCGCTACCGGTGTCGATTTATCGACGCGCAAACTTATCGCGGTGCTCCCGCGTCCATAAATCGCCACCTATCAACGATCCGGTCACGAGAGAAAGCAACAAACCGGAGTTCTTTATCAACCGGATCACCGTTACTTCGATGCAATTGTCCATTACTCTTCCGATCTGATCTACTCGATTCCTTTAGTCTCGTTTACGTTAATAACGATTGTGTTAAAAACTTTGGTCTCTGATCAAACGTTTATATCACTCATCGCCTATCTGTAGTTACACTCCATGGGAAAGACAATTACAGGGTTGGTTTAAAAGGAAGTATTTAAACGTAGCACTGGGCGGTGAGAAGAGTTTAATTTCAATACTCTAGAACAAACTAGGAGAACAATGGCCCAGGGACGGCAAGCTCGATATCAAAACGAACTGTTTCCGACTTCACAGAGGAGGAAGAACAGTGAAACCCGGTGAGGGTTTTCGCCAATTTTCTGTGGACGAGATATGGCTACTTGCCCCAGATGCAAATTTCCCGACGCTAATTAACTATTCGGACAGGGAGGCCTCGAGTGAAACGACGACCAAGGGGCGAAGTTAACTGGATAGTGGGCAGCAAAAGGGGTTAGCTGCTGCTGCTACTACTACCGGCTACGCTGCTGCTAAAATACCGTCCACGACTGCTGGCCTGGTGCGGCCACGCCAAAAGAGGGAATTCATAATTGCTCGGTCCGCGTTTGTTCAACCTGTACGTTCTCAACTTTCCCGGTAACGACTTAATTCGATGCGGCTGCACCCTCTGCGACTCTATTTCCCAAGCCTGTTTAACGTATTCGTCGCCTTTGGTTTAAAAAAAAAAGAAGGAAATTCGCGAATGATCACTAAACTCATTTACACGTCGCGTCATTGTTTCCGGAATCGGATTTAATTTTTATTATGAGCACAACGCTAATTAATTCTATTATGAGCACAACGCTATAACTAACAATTTCGTTTGTACTTTAAATATACGTATACCATTGTTATTAACCCTTAGAGCTTCCTAACCGCATACATTAACGAACGTTATAATTCTCTCCGTGAAGTTAAGTACTTGATAAATAATTACTAAGGTGTTAAGGAACTATGACAAATATATGCTTATATTATTGGTCGAGTGATTTATCTATTTGAAAACATTGACAAATTAATTTAAATCAATTTTACGAGTCAGGCTCATTACAATTATTTTCTTGCGCTAAACGGTTTGCTAGATGCAAACAGAGGATTGTCAGCACTGCTATGAGAGATTCTTGTATCGTACAGCGGATGCTGACCAACGTGTCCAGCATTCAATTCCCCGATCGGGGTTGCTTCGACTTGACAACATCTGATTCTTATTGTGGACGCATCGTCGTCTCTGTTTACTTGCAAGGTGCGCAAATAGAAAAGGGTGACGAAGTTACACAAGGATTTAGTGAAGTAAATGAAGTCTTATTTGAAATTCAAGACGTGTTAGCTTTGCACACTACGATTTTTATTCCCTATATTGATTCTACGACAGTCGAACATTCGTTCCTTTGTTATCCTAAAGTCATGAATGAAACTGTTTGAATTAAGTCCCGGGCGGCGATGTCTGAATTAAAAATTCATAATCCAGGAATAGTAAAATCCCAGGATAATTCCCTCACCGCGAAACTATGGGCGCCGCGGTTGGCGGGGCCGGGCACACGCAACCATAATCTTCTTCTTAGCCCGAATCATGTCCCATATGCCGCACTGCGCCACGGATAATGTTTAACAAAACGGTTCCAGCCCGCGGCCAGGGGATGAAATGCAAATTTATCGCCTTGGGGAAAAATAAAAAACGGCCGGAGAGGTTGGCAACGGCGGAACGCGCCGCAAGGGAACGCACGGACTGTAGCAGAGGGGATGTGTAGGCTGAGAAAACCGCAGAAAGACCGAGCTAATGCTTGAATATTAATTACAACGACCAAGAGACCTACGGTTACGGATTGGCCGGTGTCTCGTTTTTTTCCCTATGTGTTTTGCGTCCGGAGTTTCGCACTGAGTCGCTCGCTCGTTTTACTTCTATGACTAGGTAAAACACCCTGCTCCTGACATTATACATCGCGCGGTCGACAAATTCGGCTTTGCCCATCGGGATGCCTCGTTACGCTTTTTGGAACTGGGATATTGCACAGGGAAATGCGAGTGGAACTACCCGACCGCTGCTACCTACACAAATGTACAATAAAGTAGGCAAGAATGATGCATGTTTCACATGAAAACTAAAAGTAGCGTGTTGCCTTTGGATTTTGAAATGTTACTACACACATTCTCCACTGTAACATCGTACCATTGAAATCATTATGAATTTCCATGAATAATACAAATGGTATTAAAATATGAGAAATTGGTAAGACCCTTTCTTTCCAACGCGCCTAATCCGTGCGCATCTAACATTATGAACAGAAACACTCGACAGACATGGTTGTACGCGCCGTTAAACCGGGTGGGTGACGAGGTGTTAACATTACGGGCGAGATTTTTACCGCAGCGAATACACAACACGCCGCTGTGTAAATAGCGACCCCGTGTCAGCGAGTGTCGCCGAAAAACAGAGTAATCCCCGAACATGTTTCGAACCGTGCGGCATAGGTCCTGCTGCGAACGACCCTTGGACCCTTCTTTCGCGACCGGCGAAAGCAGCACAACACGGGGGTAACTCGCATTTACAAGCTCGTCATCCATTCGGTCCTGAACGGAGCGCGTCACAGGGGCGGAAAAGGTGCGATTGTCACACTTATTTGCATGACAGAAGGGTAAACAGTGGTAACGAGATTTGCGGGTTGGCCGTGCA
This sequence comes from Ceratina calcarata, assembly GCF_001652005.2. NCBI lineage: Eukaryota > Metazoa > Arthropoda > Insecta > Hymenoptera > Apidae > Ceratina > Ceratina calcarata. The sequence continues at coordinate 58,605 of NW_017150507.1, read as the reverse complement.
ATCTTGACACACGACGACAACTTCGGTTGCTCGGGTTAGCCCGAGCTGCGTTTGCCAAACACCGTCCTCTAATGCGAACCTGCACATATACATGGGGACGGGGCAGCGAAGGAAACGGCGGTGAGAACTGGGGTGGAGGACAGGCTTTCGAAATGACGAAGGGAATGAAAAATTTACACCCAGCTGCTTGACAGCATCTTATTATAGGCAACGATCCGAAACGTTCTTAAGATTCGTTCACTCGTTAGAGAAATTTCACACTTTTGACACTTCAAGTCAAACATACTTTAACATAATGTCTAATACTACATATTAAACTGGGAATTACACATAAATTGTATTAATAATTTTACTAACTTTAAAATCATTCATCATATAATTTTATCATCCGATACTATTATAGTATTTAAAGGATACGATCGTAAAGAAATGAAGTCAGCAAGCAATCGGTGAGACAGATGAAAGTTAGAGGAAACACGCACGGAGGAAAACGGGTACATACGCATATAACTAGCTCTGTACATACATATGTATGTACGCAGCAGAACGGAGGAGGCGTTTACCGCGGATTAAATTTGATCCCCGCGTACTTACCGCAGGCCTTTGTGCACGCGCTCGTGTGCGCCTGCAACGCGCGTATGCGGTGGACCGCGATGAAGAATCTAAACATTGCGTGCACATCCGGCCGGGGATGCGGTTTTTCGGAGGGTGACGACGCGTTCTGCTCGCCGTGCCGCCGCGGCACGAATTTGAAAAGGGGTGCAGCCACCGGCTGCCGTGCGCCTTCTTTTTTCATCCTAACCGTCGACCGACCCCAGCATTTTTTCCCTCTCGACAATAGGGTGCGGATTTCATATCATTTGCATCGCCGATGGGAAGATCGTCGAGATTAATCCCGACGACCGACAATGGAAACATCGACGCCCCATGTTTCTAAGTTGAGAGCTAATGGATACCCTGGCGGCGGCGGGGCGCTTTGAAACTGGTTCAAGTGGACGAGCAAAGTAAATTAGGAAATACATGGATCTGGAAAGGAAGTTACATGCATTTCCTTCGCAGGAAACGATACTGAAGTGCCTGCACCCGGATTGAGTTACGAGTTAAAACAGTTGTCCCCTGTGTAGGTCGCGATGAACTGATTATGCGGCATATGATTATTAATCATCTTTATGTTATATTACCAAACTCATTATCAAAGAGATAGATTTAAAAGAGCAATTTAGTTGAAAATTTCTAACATGAAGCTGAGAATTTCTACCGTAAAGCATAATGAAAATGAAATGGAAATAGATCACATATTCAATGGTAGGAAGATGGAAGATTCGTATATCATGTTTTTATAGTGCGTTAACACGTTTGCTAAAAGATTCGATTTATATCATTCATTTTAAAATAGTAATTTACACAGTAATTCTGATGTCGAATAGATTTTATGAAAACCCAGTTGACAAAATATGTTGTAATTCCCAGATATCCTGTCCACCTAATCTGAACACCTCAGAGAATTACTGCAATTCCTAGTTGAAACTTCTATCACTAAATTCCGGGTTTTAGGCCTCATCCCAGGGGGAAAGAATCGTGGAAAAATAAGAGTACGACGTCCAAGTCCATCGTGTTTTATCGCCGGGACTTGGTTCTTCTGCACGTTCGGTCGCGATCCCTCAATAATTTCCGTGCAAAAACGGAAGCGACTGTTTCATCCCGGATGGACCCATCCCCGGTCCCGCAAGCAGTGGCAAGGCATTGTTCAAAACGTGGAAAAAGAATCGCGGCGCCACGCCACGCTGCGACTTCCTCGTTGTGTTTTATTTGCCCCAGCAGTCGATTACAGTTGTTCTTGCAGCAGAAGCATGGAAGATCTGGTATTCCCCTCGTATCCGGCCTCGACAGTGAAACGAAGTTCCTCGAGGCAGCGTGGCAATGGGCAAAGACCACTGTGAAAACTTCTTGCGAATCATCTTACCGGGTTACGAGTTCGACGTTTTCTTACCACAGCAAAACACCAGGACGTCGTTAAGCCTCGAGTGTCTTGTCATCGAGATGCGAAATAACGAACCAGATGGAACTTTCTTACAAGGTAAAAACCACTTTAGTCTATTTATTAATTCCTTAAACTAGAAGAATGAATTAAATCGGACCTGGGAATTAATTGGATTAAACTTCACTCTGCAGTTTTCTATAATTCTTAATTTAGGATTATTTCATTACCCCACATCACAACGTTAACCATTCTATAATAGTTTTAATTAATAAATCATTCGTTTTACTATTGGTATCTTTAATATAGAAGTTGAACGTTCCTATTTCAAGAATTAATGCTCCTCTTAAAGAAGAGGAAGCAGAAAAGCGTTTCCGGTATTTATCGAACGCTTTCAGTCTAAAAATGATTGGTTATATTTTACACTCCAACTCGCGTTACTTTCTTCAAAGCGCGCGTACTATTACCGTTATTGTCAGCGGTTATCGTACGACGCAATGTTTTAAACGCCCATTTACGGTAACGAAAAAAGCGAGAAAATGGAACTTCATTCCCCAAGTTGACCCGTTACTCCCCCCCTACCGAACGTTCCGTTCTTCAGTTATGAAAATGTAATAAGCCCGCACGACGTCTTGGGGAAAAAGTTGTGCAGGCTGCGCGGCTCGTAGCGACGTACTCATACTTGGCCACTCTCGTGGAACGTCAATAAGGAAGTCACCGGGGGATGGTGCTCCCTTTGGTTCTCCAAGGAGATGCTGTTATATACTGTCTCTCTGCGCTTGTGTATGTACGCGTGCAAGTTGTACTATCTGCTCTTACCTACATAAATATATACATAGCTACACGCTGTAGCAGGATATACACTCAGACGGTCGACTCCGAATCCAATTTCAGACGATGAATAACTGTGTTAATAATCTTCAATGTTCGAGTTAACTTATAAAATCCTGTCCATAAACTGACTCTACGTCCCAAATTATTTCTACAAACAATTATAATTTATTTATCCGATAAAAATATTCTAAGTCTTTGAAGGTTCGTTAGCACCCGATACTTCGAGAGCATTAATTAACTGAATTAAGAAAGTCCGGATAATATTTTTATCAAATATTTTCGGATTTACGGGCGAACTTCCGCCAATATGCGATTCATCTGCGAACGAAGGGGTAAAGTATCGAAAAACCTGGCGATGATTAATCACGGATGACGAAACCTTCCATAAAAAACGGGCCGCGACGAAACGTTGCGTTGTTGCGATTCGTCGGGCAACGGTACAGCGTTACGGATAAACGAATTGATCGTGACGCAACCGATTCGTCTCGTATCTCCATTCGACGCGGACGTGATTCATCTGACGGAGAAAAATTGGGGAACCATGTACTACTCGGGTGAAATCATCCATTTTCTGCAACGCCCGAACGAGATGTCATTAAAATATACGAAAATAGTATAAATACCGCACAGGAACGTCGTTACATTGAATTATACATACAAAAATTAAAAACGATTGGACATCTTATATGCAATTATTTTCCTTCAATCACGTCTGTAAATCTCTCATTTTTCATGTTTTACCTTTTGAAAGAATTCCTGGCGAGATAAGGATCTTTTGATTTCGGAGCGTAATTCAAGTTTTGATCTTGGCCGACGATGGAAGAAAAAAAAAGTTATGTTTCTTGAGTGCAGTTAGACTTAAAGTGGCTCGTTAGTGCCAGAACGTCCTTTCCGTGGCGTCGCGTGTAATGATAACGACGTCCACCACACCGATGTCGTTTTCTCTCAACTTCGTTTCTTTCGTCCAATCTGAACGTCCCCAGGTACCTTATTTCCACAGGACGTACCTACTCATCATTATTTGTAGCTGAGTAATTTCACTATTATCCTTGTCAAATAAATTATAGCAATTTTTATTGACATCATTCACTAATCCACTGACGATTAATCAGTAATTCAGCCAATTTCACGTAGGATAGCTGCAGATTTTGAAATATTAATAATGCACTGTCATTGTAATTACACTCTGGTACACGTTAAACCATTTCTGTTGGAAGTTATTTTGCCCATGATAGAGAATTACTCGCTCATGCTTCAATCCGTGCAAGAGATCGTGATTCAGGCAGGAACGAGATTCATTAGCTGTTACAATAAGGTTCGAGAGCTATGATCGATAACCATGAACGGCCGACGACCTTGGATCCGGTAGGGTAGATTGATGGATGAACATCGCATCGATGAAGCTCGGCACCGTGCCGTAGCAACTCTCCATTGACGCCTAGCCTCTCGTGTTGGCAGGAAGGAACCTGGCAACCCGTCGGAAATTTCCCGGAACGAGGTGTTAACGTTTACATGATCAGGAAAAACGAGTCCATGCTGTACGAGATTAAATCGTTCATCAAACTTGGCAATATCCGTTTCCTTTCTACTTCTCTTTACTACTTCCGTCGCATTTATACCAGAATGTTATCTTACACAAAATAGTACTTTATAAGATTATAGTCTCTAACATTAATTTCCTACTTGTCTCATAAATTGAATATATTTTGTTTCAATATTAAACAATGATTATTATTGTACAATAGAAAATATTATAAAAATATCTTTTTATTTTAGAATCAAATTATGATCAAACTTCGGTAGCCATTAGCATAATAATTAGGTAATAAATATGTGAATAATAACAAAGTGCTTCAAATTCTGAAAAAATGTTTGCAGATATATCTTGTTATATTCACTTTTCATAACACAGTTGACCGAATACGAAAAGCACTTGAAAAGTCAAACTGTTCAACTTTCATCCCGAGCGGAATTAATATTTTATTAAAGAGTTCTCGCCAGTGAAATCCTGTTCTGTTTATTACACTTTTCGCAGTGCAAAAATGTTTTCATCAGCGAGTTCGCTACTTTTTATATTCACAGTTTTTATTGCCAATATTTAATTTTATACAAATATTACATAGTTAAATGAGATTGTTTCATACGTTTCATTTAGTAAAAAATTCACTGAACTCGCGTTCGAGGGATTAGGTCAGTTTGTTAATTATCAATATTTTTATCTTATGGATTGAAATAAATTATCGTATGATTATAATAACGACAAGATCTATTTAAGAAAAATTGGGATAAGAGATTGAATTCCAAGAGAATATTACCCAATAAGGGATTGAGGATGTACTTAAAAGCGGATGCAGTGTAATGGAAAGTGTTGACGCGGCAATCAGTGCATCCTTTAGGTTTCGAATGAGTCGATAACAGGCTGTGGGGGTGGATCCGAGCGAGACCCGATACACCCATCGGTGCTTCTACCTACTTTACTCGATCTCCGTGTAATTAATGTCGTCGCTTGTCGGGGCTAATGATGTTGAACACGTGTCTGACGAGAACGAACCTCGATCGATTCGCAACGCATTCTCCGGTAATAAGCATGCTGAGGGCATCGAGATCGTGGCTGCACCTTGTTCGTTTACGTGTAGGTAACAATTATAAACCTGCCCGCTTAATTTTGCACTGCTTGTTATACACCAACCTCGACGAGCAGGCGTTCGGGCATTGGAACTATCAGATATTTTCGCTCTAATTATACATTTACCCTATGCACCGTGGATCGCCGTTCACGTTGCAGGGCAAGTGACGTCCATTAGTTTGTCAGACGAATTAGATTTAGACAAAAACTCGTATGATTTAACATTACGTTAATGGGTATAATTCAAATGTAGAAGTGACGAAGTTCAGTGATTGTGTAACAGAGTTTACACACGAGTATGTATACGAAGGAAACACGTGCGCACTTTATGACACATCTATGCTCTGGGTAGCCTACCGTCTCATCACGTCCTGGGCTAATGCCCTTTGGCGTGGCTCAGAGTTACGTACGTACGTCGAAGCTAATGAAGGCACGTTCGGTCGTTTGTGCATCGGCGACCTTATACGCGACGCAGCTTCTCGTGACCGCGTTTAATTCGTCCAATCACGTTAGCCACACGATAAGCGACTAAATTGTCGTCCAGGTTGAATCATCCGTAGCTTGGAGTCACGCGTCATCGTCATCGGTCGTGAATTTTCATTCAACATAAATGGTGCGTGACGCGACAGGCTTTTATTTCTTTCAAGAATGAGTGATTAATATAATCTTTCAGTTCTATGTTCATATAAAAAATGATACATTTTTTCAACTGTTCAACAGTCATTTATAACTTAAGAATTTCTTAATCGTTTAATGAACAATTTGAAACATGTTTGCTTCGCATGATATTCATGTACGTGTATATAAAATCGATTCTGAAATCTGCTGTACGTTAAAAAGATTTATCACAACGATTCGTTCATGGCGACAGCTGCGGACAGTTCTCCTACTTCGTCAGAAGATCAATCGACCGTCTAATACTCGTCTCTCGCTGGTCGACAATCGACTTTTTTCACCCGTCGCCGCAGTTCGATACACGCGGGTATAAGTACGGCTATATGTATGCAGCTGCGTACGGGGCGCGGCCATAAATTTCGCGATTCTTTCATAGCCGGTGTAGGCGATATCGGCTTTCCGCGAGGAAAAGGCGAGAGAGCTCGCACGGGCGCGTATGCGAGCATTAAACGAAATTGCTACACGCGGTTGAAGGCGGATATAGGAGTCGTGAGCGCGATAGAGACACGCTCGGCCGCCGTGTCGTCGAGACCGCGAACTTCCAATTACATTACAGGTTGCCCACATGCAAACCTGACGTGCACGGTTAAAGCGAAATTCATAGCCTCGGCCGCCCATCGTCGGACCAACAGCGGAAAGACACGGAAGTTAAACGTGGAAAACGTTTTGCATAATTTACCCGGCCACGGTATCTGCGTGACGACTCGACAACAGTGACCAATTTCGACAAATGGGTATCTTAATCGATTACCGAGGTTCATTAATACTAATGAATCGTCCCGGAATAACTATCGCTCTGCTTCCAATTTCAGTTGATAACATTCACGAATTTAGTTTCCAAATAATTGTTTTTTAAAAAAGGAATGAAATAACACGTTTGATATTGCAAAACGAAATCATGTAAAATTTGTTTTCTGCAAATGACGAGACAAAACTGAAAAAAGGAGTTATAAAGTGTTACGCGCTTTTACTATGTACGATGCTATTAATACGGAAGGAATTCGAGGTAGTCAACATTCCGTCGCAATTTTCATCCGTGTTAAGTGTATCATCATCATTACGAGTTGTAACTTCAGCAGCTAACTTTATTACTATGACACAAAGTTGCGAGTAATCCGTGTTTATACGCAAAGCGAGTTTCTCGATTTACTCGTCGCGACTGCGAGTGCGTCTTCAGGTAAGCGTTCCATCGAGTTAACTAACCGGTCATGAAAATTGACTCGAATCATTGCTCGTCAAAGTCGATTATTGATTTCTTAATGATTTCGGGAATATGTAAAATATTAGGATAAAGATTAAGAGACGTACAAATACGTTCCTGGGTCTGAACATCGACCTGGACAGGAACGAACGGCATGTAATTGCACCGCAAGCGAAATTGAGATGAAATCACGCATTTCTGTAAGTAGCATGCCTTTTCAATCTCATTCCGCCGGTAGACGCGCCGGCTATATTTAAACCGAGATTATCAGACCGCGGACAGAGCCGTTATTCGGTATTCATGTTAACTAGGGACGGAAATGCTCGGCCGTAAGGTCGATTGCACCAGACCCTCGCGCTTCTAAAGGAGAAGACAACGGTTGATGCGGCAACGATAGCAATGTGGAAATCTAATTGAAGTGGGCGTAGACGGTAATAGCTCGGCTATACGAGGGACAACCACGCGAGCTCCTCGTTCAAGACACATTCGTTTGCCCCACTAACATTCCTAAGGAAGATTCGAATCGAGCGCAATTCCGCGACAATGTACACAGCCGTTTTCATCGTTCGCTACCCTCGTTTCTTCCCATTCTTCCCGTGGGAATATATGTACACGATAACGCGAACGCTGTTCATCAGCGTCTGATGAGCCCGTTCCCTCGAGAACAGGTTAAATTATCCCATGATTCGTTGCAAATACACGTAATACTTTGTACGCTAACAATGTACGCAATAACTACTACGTATTACCGAAAAATCTTAACATTTAGAGGGCAGGAATTGTAATTCAATATAAATAATTTTATCAACATTCATCTGATCTCACAAACAAAAACTGCATCTCTTCCAGGAAATTTTTAATGGGTAAAATGTGTTGCTACGGATACACTGGTTCAATTTTAGTAGCTACGCCGCGTACTTCGAGCATCGTCCAAAGTTTGCGAAAGAAACAGATTTATTCCGTATTATCGATTGAACTTGCACCGTAAAATCGCTTCCATGGTACGGCAAGCAATAGGCAGCACGGCCGGCATGTAACCAGCGTGTATCTACACGTGCACACGTATTATGTTATACGTACCGCTGCGGTGCACGTAATTCTGTTCTGGCGTACGCGACTCGGTTGCGGCAGAAATCGAATCGGCACGCGGAGCGGCGCGAGAAAGACGGGGCAACGCGCGGATTTAATAAAGGAGACACGAGGCTGCAGACGAAATCGGCACGAACGACGCGCCGCGACAGATAGCGGACGGAAAAAGCGGAAGTCGTAAATTGTCCCGGAAAAGGATCGTGCGCCGTAAAACTCGACGGAGGAGGATTTTATCGATTCAATATCTCTCTTTTCTACGATTGGCCTGGCAAGCCAGCGCGGTGGAAACGCCGCCGCCGCCGCCGCCGCCGCCGCCTCGCCATTACAAAGGCAGACACGATTCCGCAAAGGATATTCGGTATGTGCCGTCTGCCTATGCCTTTGCGAAGATACCTAGCTGCCTATCTATCTCGCAACCACTGCGATCTTTCCTCGTCCCGAAGAGGTATTTCCTCCTGAACTGTGGTGGGCACAAAAGTTCCTCTCTACGACGAGTCTTCGGGTATCGAATAATATACGCACGTCGCGTTAAAGAAATTTAGGAGCCGGCGACGAAACCGCCGCCATCGCCACCTCTGGATATGAGAGTCTGGATTTATTTGACTGAAATATTGTCGTAGCATCGCGGCCGGATTCCAACCCGTCTCATAGCGCCGCGTTCTCGTTTACGGCGTTCTATCAGCCCCTTTCATCTCTTCTTTCAATATTCACGGCGCATTATAAAGTCGTTCAGTTGTTTCATCAAAGGTCGATGCATATGGAACGTTGCCCGTGCATTCGGAATTCATATAACTGAATTTACTATCATAGATTATTTACCCAAGTGTATTGATACGTGAATTCTGTATATGAAATCGAGATTCGAATTCAAATTTCTTTCAATTCCGTTCGTGTGCATTAAGCAGAGGATGGCAGAGTTAGCTAGGTCGCAGCAGCGCGTAGACTAGATCGATACATGGTAACGAAAGGGCCGGCCGGCCCGAAACATTCGACTATGGTTATAAATCAGGTTAACGTTGATTTATCTTGCAGAAAAGTTACAGACCGAGCTTAAACTTAAACAGAAAGGCAAGATCTATGCGAACAGCTGCATAAAGGAGACCGTGCTATTAATCCTTATCAATCGTGAGTCACAACGGGACGGGAAATGTATCACTCGTATCACGTAATGCACAATATCATGTATCTAAAAGGATTACACCGTGGAATCTTCATAATATGAACTAATTGCGGGACAAATGTGATCATATAATAGAATTTTCATCTAACAGAACGAAAAGCGATTTAAGGATGTATTGGCTATACAGTCAATCCGAAAAGTTTATGTACCTTAGAAAAACGCATTTCCTATAATTAAAAAGAAATCAGACGTCGGAAGAACCATGTTAATAATAAATCGTGTTAAAAAGTATAGAAGGAAATATCCAATTAAGTATTGACGCTGACG
>NW_017150507.1:0-48083 GCF_001652005.2 Ceratina calcarata | reverse complement strand
TTCCGTAAGTCCAACGGTTTGAGAGTTATTGGCAAAAAACGAAAATTTTGCAAAATCTGAAGGGGTACCCCTTGGAAAAATCTCGGAAAAATCGAAAATTTTTTTTTCTCAAAATATCGAAGAATATCAAAATATATTCTAAAAGGCGTCAAAAATTCCAGACTTTTTAGGCTTGCATATACTAGGCTGTGACATACGAAATATTATATACAGTAAAATTGGATTCATTAAAACGAAATTTCACTCGGTGCTTCATTTGGTGAACTTTCACCGAGTTATTGAATTTCTGACAAGCATCGTGTCGCCTCGGTTATTGCGGCCGCGACTATGCTCACGCTAACAATCAAAAGAATAGCGAAAACTGGGTTTCGAGCCAATTACTTAGACGTACAGGTAAATCGGTTGATCCCGCTTTGTTGAAGCCGACCTACTTGCCCTGATTGTTCAAACAGAGTTCAAGTAGCTCATATCAAACACACTATATTGAATCATACAATTCATTCATTCAGTGAAATCTTGCGAACAAAGATAAGTATGTATAGTTGGTATAATAACGTTAGAGACTAAACCTACAAAAATTGTTCGCATATAATGAACGAATTACGAATAGAAAGGATTAACTGTCGTAGTATATCACAGACAAAAGAAATGGAAGATGTACTGAATTTAAAATCTAGCTATTAACCGCGTTAAATTCATAAAGCCGGCGGTGGTAAAAACCAAACGGTAGGTAGCAAGTTGCGAAAGAAGTGGCAGCCGCGGAGGGGCAGAGGTTGAATGCGACACCGCGACGAGAATGCAGAAAAAGGGGTAAGGACGGTAGGACACCGGGGACCGCGTAATTGCGGTTAGGAAACGAGAATAAGTACTGGTGGCTTCTAGCTAACAGCCCGACGGATCTCGGTTACCAAGATTACGCTCGCCGGGGCAAGCTAATCAGCCAATGAGAAGGAAGAGATCTGAACCTATTTAATAGAAAGGAATCCCGGTGTAAAAGATAAAGACCAGCGGAGGAGACTAGGCGGAGCGAAGCACAGACGCTCTCTCGAACGTTGGTAACTAATGAACCGTATATTCCCATCCGAGTCTCGTGATTCCTATTGTGAAATGGCTCGCTGGATGGACCTGGACGGGAGGGACAGGCAAAAGAGAATTTGATGAAAGAGAGACTGGCCTCTCTATCTTCTTGTCTTTCCCCATTCATCCGATCGGCGACGCGCCCCGCGCGCTTCGAAGGATGGGGACACGCGACTCGATGGAAAAAGAGAGACCATTTTTTGGCACAATCCCGCTCTTCATGCTCGGGTAATTGTTAACTCAAAGGAAGTATAGAAAGCCTTCGATGCCGGGATGTGCTTTTTATCTCGCCTCTATACGAATCCGATCATAATACGGATATCGATCGGGCCGGCTCTGTCTGGGTGGCGTGTAAAGCTCGATTGAAAAGAAATTTTCAAACGATAGTGTACCACGGAAACGAAGCCATCGCGTGACTGAGTCACGTATAATTTAGTTAACAGCAATTAAAAGAGTGATAGTAACAGAAAGTTAAACTAGTTACTGGATCCCACAAAAGTAACGATGCTTCTTTAATCTCAAGACACTTACATCAGCCCACCGTTAGACAATTCCTCGTAATGCTAGTAATTGGTGAGTCATGTATCAGTCACGTCGATTATTCAACCTGATCATTGATTCCGGAGAACCGCATCCTCTTCGTAACGTTTGATGCGACGGACGAACGAGAGAGACGTGCCTGGATAGGCAATTTGTTAACCGTATGAGCAACTTTGACGAGAGTTGGACGACGGATAAAGGAGAACTGAAATACAACCGGCGACAATGAAGTGTGGAAAGGAAAACCGATGAGAGGACACAACCGAGAGTAGGTACACATGCACGACTTCGCCGACAGATGTATCTCACAACGACTTTGGTCGCGTTGTCACTCCTCTAGATGCCCTGTGACATCTGGTAGGCTGGCAGTATAATAGAATACTGGAAACTCGTGGTCGGGGCTAGGTGGAAACAGGCTTAAGGGTGGCCGACAGGAAATTGACGGTGCTGCGACATCGAGACCGGGCCCGGCGTATAGGATTAAGTGAAACCGAGATGACCGTGTAATTTTTTGGCACAACGGGGGCTATTGTAGTCGGCGGCTGCTGGCTCGGCTGCTACACGAATCGGTCGCAATGCGACCGCCGCGGAAAGGTAGGAAAACCCCCCCGAGGCATTCATCAAACTGCAATTTTTGCTCGCCTTTGTCAGCCGAATGTCTAACGCGGTGGGTACGGCGATCGATGAAAAGTCGAAAAGCATTGGCAACGTATTTGTAAAGCCTCGATAACCGAAAGCTGTAACAGTAGTCCCTTTGTGTCTACGTTTTTTTAAACTGCTGTTTTCATGTTGAAAATGGGAATGAAAAAATAAAAAGGAAAGGAGACGACTATGAAATTGATTCGTCCTTTTCATTTCTCATTGACTCTATCGAATCTATTAGAAACTTTATAAAATAAAATTAATCTTCTAACAATATATTACCTCTTATTCATGTTATTTGACACTGAATAATTAGATTATATCAAACGTCAGACAGTCTCAACTTTACTGCTATATTATTGAAGATACTGCAAAAGAGGTCGAGCCACGATCAAAACTGCAAATCATTGTGACAGTAACGTTGTTACAAGACCATTTTCTTCCTTTTCATACTAAACGATCAGTACATGCATGTATATATAACCGAACGTCATTTATCACTCGCGGGACGTCCTGTTAGCTTGGTCACGATTAGAGGATGAAACAATATTTCACGAGACAGAACTAATTTATTTTAATCTCTGTACTTTCCAGTGCCGCACCGAGAGTCATTAATTTTAAGAAATTCTTCATCCATTTTTGTACAATTAGAATTACATTAGATAAAAAATATCTCCGTGGCTCGGTACATAAAAACAACGTATCTCTCACAGGTAGCTCAACTGAAATCGATTTTCCGTGAGCCTCGTCGCACCGCGCCGTTGCCCCTTTTCGAGAACGCGACCATAAAAGAGGCTTTAGAGTGATCGCGGAAGTCTACAAAGTGATACGGTACAGTTTGCAGCACATAATTCAAAGCCTCAAGGAAAACGTAACCTGTAATAACCGGCAGAAGAAAACGTATAAGCGACATTATTTACACCCCTTTCTTTCTTCCTCTCGTCTGCGGTCCACCGATACCAGAGTGCAACGTACGATCCCTCCATCTGTCCTGTCGTCGCATCGGCTCGCGTCGCGTCGTCCCGTTTTTCGTCCGTCTCGATTTCCCGCTGGAAGACGAGAAAAAAACGGAAGACGATCCTTCAAAGGCGCATCGCTACCTTTCCTATTACTCGTTGTTTTGTTCCCTCTACGAACCTTCTCAGCAGCCTCGTTCATAATGTTTTCTTCCCTATGAGAACTTCATGCGCCGCCGAGATCGAGAATTTATCATTCTACCATTTAGTGTCGGGAATTTATCGACAATGACAATCTTGCCTCTGTCTCGAGCTCGTAATACGGTTCAATTGGATTTCTTTTCCGTCTATTCTTTCGCTGTTATATTGAGAAATAATCGATTGTTCTTGATACTGATCAAAAAACTTGCAATTCCTTTTTTCAAGAATAGCAATTATAATCTAGACAATCCTCTTGTTATTTTATAATTATGCTTGCAATTTTATAAAACATTAGGATAGATCTATGTAATTGACGTTCAATTTGCTTGGTACACGGTTTCCGTAAACTGAAACGATCCCTTAAGGGAATATCGTTAACGTTATAAGAGTACTGTCTGGCAGGCAGACAGATTTATGTTCCGCGATCTCTAGTGAATCGCAAAGACAATCCTTAGTCGGGCTCGGCCTGGCTAAAGTTTCATAGCGATTAACCCGACAGTTAAAGTTGAAGCTGTCTCGGAGAGGCACGAGTTTATTAAGTTGAAGCCGGGTCTTCAAGGCTAAGTTGAAACAACACCGCGGATGAGAAAAGGGGGCAGCGGCGGAAGAAAATTCTTCTCCCTTGACTTTGATGAATTTGTCTTGCGAAGCGAATGGCTGCATGCAGGCGGGAATAACGACAAAGCGAACGACGAACGCTTTTGTTTACTCTTCAAGCACGTTTTAAAGAATTCACGATGAACCGGCAAGACGTCGGGCGGAGGGCCAAAAGGGATGAGAAGTGAGCGTTGAACAATTCCAAGAGTCTGAGCAAACATTTGAGTTGATGCGAACGAGATATTTTGGAAATATTCAAATGGTCGGGCACTTTGTACAGAAGAATAGGCGCTTGCATTGCTACTTTCGCAAGTAGTATTAGCATGTATCAATTCAGACATATTTGTACAACATTTATACTTGTATTTCAAATTAAACGTTAGTCTTTTTATTTTTTCTCCTGCATTTTATGGGCAGCATAATTTTTAGCATATAGCATAACTTAAATGACGAATGAAGACAATACAATGATTGTAGCGTAAAAATTTGGGCAAGTAAATCACTAAGTGACGTTAATCGTAAAATGTTCCAACGTTTTTTCTTACATACATAACTACATGAAAGTGTACGTGCAGGAGGGACGATCGTAAAACTGGTTCGTCGATTGAATTTATTTCTGTTCGATTTTTACTGAGGCACGTAGGTATCAAGGGGTGTAAGAAGTTATAAATCTTCACTTAACGGAGTGGTAAATGGATCACGTATAGAACAGAAGATTAATTTTTCTGGCATCTTGATAGAAATATTGATACACGTATGTCTCGTTTGATTGAATTCGTACAATAAAACATTTTACTGTGTTTTCTATTAAAGATCTTCCCTTGGTTTTCGAAATCACTACAGTATTCGTGTAAAGCTATTATAAAATATGTGTGTTCGTTTTCAAAGCAAAACAGATTGAAAAAGGACTTTACAGAAAAAACTGCGAGAGACTTCCTAATCGAATAGAACAGTGTTTTATCCGTACCGACCGTGGCGTACGCAAACAGTCCTCGGAAAACAATTTTCACCCAACAAACAGGTGTGGAACGGTAGATCGAACTAATCTAATTCGCGAGTGTAAAACTCTTTTACAACAGATACGTGGCATACTGGCCTAACCGGCGTGTCGCTCGCGCCTCGTTTCATATACTATCTACGTGTGTTTGCCCTCTGCTCTGGCTAGAAACGAGAAAGGCAATCAGTTCCATCTACTGGCAACGTTTACATGGATCGTTTACAGCCCTCTTGTGTAGCTTTTGGCGCGCCAGGTATTGCGATACTCTTGCAGATATCCTGCGAACGCTACGTTACACGTTATGTATAGTAGGCATGTATTATACGTAAGTATAGTACGTATGTACACGCCACTTCGCGTTGCGAATTTCAAACCCCAGCCTCATTCCTGTATGCCGTTCCGGCTGGTCGGGATCCAACTTATCTCTCACTGAATCCCGCCAGTTACTCACGCCTCGTGTATCGCAAATTGTCGTGTAATTAGCAACGCACGGACGACGACGACGACGCGACCCAATGCGAACACTCGTTACCGCGTGGTGGGTTAAACACCAAATAAAGTAGAAATAGCATCGCTTAACTAATGGTACGCGTGCCTGTCGACCCGATGCTAGAAGTGCCACAAGCAATTGGCTAATTGCAAAACAGAGGATTGAAATTATAAAAAATCACGAGCTTGTTACATTTCATTACGTATTTCTCATTATCACGGTTTCTTTCATAAATCATTTTTTCAATTTAATTACGCCTCATTTGTATTAACTAAATTATGTGTCCGTATTCCATTTTTACAATAAAATTTCCATTGCTTTACTTTCCTTTATGAAAGACTGAACTTTGACTTGGTATGAGTGACACCTCTGTACTAGAGAAAACCCATCATCTAATGGACTCTGACCGAGGTACATTTAATTTTGAAAAATAATACTCACTCGCGAGGTGTGTATGAAAAATTCTAGGAATCGTGTTAATATTTATGAGCATGCGAGAAAACTGCTGTGAAATCCGTGCCGGCCATGGATATACAGCTGATTTCGAATTCTTTTGGCAAAAGTGCCTCAGGAGAAATGCAAATTTCACCGTATGGATGCTGACTCCGCTCTGCTGAGAATTGCCAGAGCGCGACTCGAACTCGAATATATTGTACGTCGAAACAGAAACAGTTTTAACGCTTCGCACGAAAATCGGGAGGGAAAGTAACACCTGCGGTGGAGAATAGAATTTCGGACGTGTAGAACTGGCAACAGTTCATAAAAAGACAACCTCGGGACGTATTGAACTTACCACCTCTCGATTAAATCAGCCGAAATAGTACTAGGATCGGTCCTCGGTGGATCGACAATAATTTACCTGTAACAGAGAAAGAAACGATAAATCTCATGCGAGAACTTGTTATAGATACGTACTGTTCAACTGTGATTCTTTGTTATTCAAATTCCAAATTAGAAAGTACAATTAATAATCAAAGATAATTGTGTCACTAATTTGGTTAACGTCTTTATCAAGAAGGCGTATCCGAGAGTCGAGTCACGTTACATTTCACCGGAAATTTCGCATCAGAAGAGTCTTTAAAGCGTGCTCAATTACCATATCGTTCTGCTCGATTTACCGTGCAATTACAACTAGCTTACAAATCCCGGCAGCGATCATCGAAGGGGGTCCCAGAAAATCCCAGCAGAGATTTGAAGCGAGAGCGAGAGAAAGCGCGCACGGTTTAAAGGAGGCTGAGCACGGGGGGTATGTTTCGTGGAAGCGCATCATCTCTCCTCACCAGGCCCGCATTCAATTTCGTTCTTCGGCAAGAGTTTACAGAGCCGTTCGTGTTATGTCGAGCATATTAATAGGCCAGTCTGTGCACATGCTAACCACGTAGTAGAGGCACGGGGAGGGGACGTAGCGCCACCGCCGCTAAATACTCTCGTATACATACAAACAACCGACGCCGACGCCGTCGTCGACGACGTACTACCGCGCCGCGAACGCTTTGGTACGCCATTTAATTACGCTCCGGCTAGAAAGGAGCATAACTAAAGCAATAACGCGATTTTTCTACCCATGAAATGGTTACACGGTCGGACAATAAAGTGAAAGTTTTTATTAAACGTCGTAGCGAGTCATTCAATAATTCTGTCGTGTCTTTTAATTACGGTCGAAGGAAAGTGTAATTAAAGCAATAGTTCTAAATAAAACTGTGCAGTTGTTTCTTGGGAACTTTTTTTTAGAAACGGAATGTTACGGAGAAAATTTTTAATCAAGGGAATTAACAGGTCGAATGTATCGCAGTCTAACTTACAAAGCATTAAACGAAGTTTATTATTCATTCGGCAACACCTTTCGCCGGGCAGGGAAAAACCGGAGAAACTTTATGCAAAGGGGATGCGCCAACAGTGGACGCACAACAAACAAAAAGCTCGCCGCGTCCGAGAAAATTTGAATACACCGCAAGGGTACAATTCTGAAGCCACCACTCGCCGAATATGAATATGCACACTCTGCGGGCAAAGTGTTTTACAATTAATATTTTTACGCCAGCTTTCGGCCGCGAAAAGTCTTCACCGGCGAGAACGAACCTCGAGTCAACTTCTACTTTTCATTTTTTTACCCACATTTCTCAGTCACCTTCCGCTATTTTAACCATTTTTGTACCTCTTGCCTAGGATAAAGATTAATCATAAAATACTATGTTTAAAACAGTTATTAAAAATAATTTGATTTATGAAAGGATCTACCGATTTTAAAAAAAATCACTGCACGGTTATTGCTTTTTCATGAAATATTTGAATACCTTTCATTTTTTACTATTCGTTCAATTTTACTGAACTGAACGACTAAAACGTCAGATTTCATGGTGGAAACCCAATGTGACTGAAATATTGGAAAACCATCGAGCAATACTGATGAATAGGACTTTGATGGTGTTCGGGTATAAGTGAGAAGAAGCGTTTAACGATTACTTCGTTTGCCACGAGTCAGTGGATCAATCGGGCGATCGTGTATGTAACTTCATCCGCAACGGTGCTCGCATTAAGAGCGCGTGGCGTGTGCCTTCCGCCACGTCGGGAGCATACGTCGCGTTGCACCCGGCTGCGGATGTGCATTCATCGCATACGTTATTGCCGCGTGGGTGGGGCCCGGCTGGCTATGAATAGAGGGCAAGTTTAAGGCTACGGTGCGTGTATACCCGTGATGCACGCCGTCTTGACAGATTTACGCGTAACCGCTTCCCCGATACTCAGCCACGAGTGAATGCGTTTCCGACGTTCTCTCACGATTTTGAAGTTTCAATGGGAACGGCTGGAACGGTTAGCTAAAGGACAACGCTTATTTAGAAATCATAAAATATATGAATTCTTCTATGAAATAATAGATAACGTCTATAGAGATAAAAGTAATAATGCAAAATTATTATTATTTGTAATACATGAATAGATCACTCATATTTTTCTCGGAAGTAAAAACTTCTTAATATTTGTGTTTATAAGTGGAATATTAAATACAACAGAATTTGTTTTTATCATAAAGAATGCAGAACCTAGAGCTTGAAGCTTAAACAGAAGTTGGCAGTACGGGAATGTCAGGAAGTGTGTTCCGTGGATTTTAGAGACGCCGAAACGTCGAACTTAGTCCCTGCGGTCCGGCTTGTTAATAGCGGTCCATTGAGGCTTCCATGGGGGTCGTCTGAAAGTTTAACTAGTTTCTACTTATGTACTTAGTCCCAGTTGGGTTGGTGACCCGACGAGGTGAGATTCGACCCCCTAAGACGTTCTTGCTTGAAAACAATAGAGCGAAAACCTTTGCCTAATTTCGTGCAATCTTAATGTTTTCCATTGTTTAACTCTATGCAACTCTACGTAGTTTAATGCGTCTACATCTCTCAATTAGAATATACTCCAACTAAATTGAGAGAGAGAATATGTACGTACAATACATGAAATTGTAAATGTTAGTATTTTAGAAATTCCACATAAAGTGTAATAGACATTTAATTGTACACACTTATATCTGTAATAACGAAATGAAATGATATGTATAAATATGAGGATTTTTGTTAAAAACGAATAACTATTAGATGTCATAGCTTCGAATGGAGTATCCATCGTGAGGGGGTATATACTGAATTCTTTAACTACCGCAGCCTAAATTTCACGCATAATCCCCAGGCACACCTCGCTACATTACCACATTATTCAACGAGTTATTAAGGAGATTCCCATTAAGAATTTGAAGTAATTAAGGCCGTGCAATATTGCAACCATGATCCCCACACGTTTTAATGTTGTCGGCCAGCGGCGGAGCTCTCATTTTCACCTGACACTACCGAGGCCAGAAGTAAATTTCATTTACCCTATCCACAGGCAGAATTTCATTAAACTCGCCTCTGCGGAAGCAAGAATTACATCGGCGTTCGTTAATTTGATTCCGTGCTATTTGACTAACGTTATTTCCTTTCTCACAGGACCGCAGCTCGCTATAAAACCTATCCAGATTTTGTTTTTTTCCATGTTGGAACCTGTGGAACATCTGGCAGCGAACAGTCGATTCGTTTGTAATTCTGCGTTTATGTTATAAAAAAAGCTCTTATTTAATTTCTCGTTACACGAAGAGATCCTCTATCAATATCTTACGAAACATTCAATAAACGTTAGTGGATGGAAACCTAAGGGGATATTAAAGACGAAAAAGTACTATGAACTCTTTTGTATTGAGTTTCAGTTATACTCGCACCTGAGCCAATTCGAATGCGCATTTGGGTTTCTCGTTAATTAAACTCCCTTGGCATTTTTCACTGAGAAATTGAAAAATATAATGAAAGTCTCTCATACATAACTACTCTTCTCTCTTTTAATTAAACCGTACACCGCTGTACAAGCGAACGTTATGGTTTATTATACTGTTCACCAATTACTTTTGCGCATCTAAAATCGAGATTAAAATCGTTACCATTCTGTATGAAGTTTTCTATAAGAAAATTCAAAGTACGTAGCATATTTTTAAAAATGTGTACGGGGTAAAAAGAGTTTAAGAAGTTTAAGTCACAGCACGAACGAACGGAACTAAAGCAATTTCCCGTGCGCGAGGCATTTCTGAAGGAACCCGGGCTAGAAAACTTCTGACTTACGTTCTCGCGTGACATCTTGGGACCTCCTAAAATATATTCAACCGGGTTCTTTTCGCGATTCAACGTCCTCGCGGTATACATAAGTCTGGCCTGTGGCGTCGGGTTCCAAGACTGGAAAATATTTTTATCGGGTGCCTCGATCTTTTTTTTACACGACCGACAGCTGCGAATTCAGGCACACGTGTCGCCAGCCACGCGAAACTGTTTCACTGCCCGAGGAGGACCTTCGCGAAGGACAGTCATCGAACAGATGTCTGATGACGCGGACGCAAAGGTTAACGGAAGCCGGCGAAATTACTGTGTCACTTAAAAATGGTTTGAGAAAAACAGCGCGTGTTAAAATGCTTCTCCATATCGCAACTAATTTAAAAAAAAAATTTGTCCTTCGCCAGCAGTTAACATTCCTTAATTTTATATGCTTCATCATTTCTACGAAACATTGTAACTACTAACTACGTGGAACGAGTACTATACTTCAATTTATAAGTACTTTTTTTAGCATCATACGATTAACACTGAAACGTAGGTCCCTTTCAGGTATGTTATTATTATTCAGCATTCGTAATACTAATTTTTATCGTTTATTTTATCATTGAATTTTAGCCGAAAATGGCACTCATTAGCTCAGATAAAATAACTGGAATGAACAGACGCGAAGGCAATGGTTATTCTGCATATTTTGACGCGTCGCATCTGCACGCAGCCTGATAACCACAACGCGTACGGGTTAACCGTGATTAAAATTGCGACCGATTAAACGTATTATAAAGTAGCTGTAGTTTATGTGTCCGCATTGCCACGCGCCTGCTTTCGGCTGGAACGTAACGGGAGAGAGGGTTAACCTACCGTGACAATTACACACCCGAATTTGCACAGATAGTTGGTTCTGTATAGTATGTAAATTCTTTTTTTTTTAACTCCGATCTCTAAACGAACCATGACGAGGAAAAAAATATAACAGAGTGTTAATTCAACAAACTGTAACGTGGGAGGCGCGAGCAAATATAAAATAGGTGGCTGAAACTCTATATAGTATCAATTGAAAAATTCAGATCAGTTGAAATATGTAACAAATTAAGAATAGAATTCTTGTATAAAAACAAATGTAATACAATAATACTTCGTCCATTGAACTTTTATAGATACTCTCAACTTGATTATTCAACACATCCGAAAGATAGGATTAAGTTTACAAAGACTGCAATGTTTCATGTCGAACGGTAATTCAGAATTCATGTTTCCGGTTCAAGTGACGGCAGCAGAGGGACGTAATCGAGAATCGATGAGAGGACGCATCCACTGCGAGAACGAACGCATTTGCGAGGAGGAAGAGAGACGGCTTAGGAGGCTAGGAAAGTGGGTGGCGGATGACACAATGCGAAGAGATGAACGGGACGCATGATAGGCGGTGAAAGAGACGGGGCGAACGGGAAAGCAGGGTAGAAAGAGAGAGAGAGGAAGCACGGAGCCCACGAATCGCTTAGATTTAAGTGACATCGAGCAGCACACAATGGTGCTGATTGCCGAAATTAGCTGGTGCAGCCTCTGGCAACGATGCAGCTCACGGGCTCGGTTACAGAGCGAGACAACGAACAGGAGAAAGAAGCTAGATAGGATGGAAATGGATGGCCGAGGGTGTGTAAAAGAGAGCGGCCAAGGGAGAAGAATAGGTAGCACGAGCGAGAGGAACAGATCCGTAGGACGGAGTTCCGCGTGGCGTGCGGATTATGGAGACAATTGCTACTTCCGCTGCAACCCAGGCGGCTGATGAAACGTTACAAGCAGTGTTCCACGGATCGGCTTCACTTTGCTATTTTATTCGGATTTCCGAAATAAATAAAAAGCACTACCGGAACGACACTTGCTTATTGATTAGACAATCAGTCTCTTGTATTTTCACAATGAATAGAAATGTTAATGATTTGTATGCAATACGTTATGTTAAAAATAATTGTTTATATTAAATAAAAAGTTGAATTTGTTTATTTTAAGTTTGTATAGCCAAACCAATAAAGCTCTGATTTATAAATGAACAGTAATTTATTCACTTTCCTAAAATCCTTACTTCTTACTTTATTATTAAATCATCGAAGCCCATTTTAACAGTGGAATACTGAATTAGAAATCGATCTTGGACGCGGTTTTTCTTAGAGACTGGTAGAACAAGTAGAAGTGCAATAAAGGGACGTAAGAAAGTTAGCAACGAAGCCTCAAGAACAACGGTAGGACTGGTTCTACGTGAGTCTAGCCAAGAAACGGCAATGGCAATGTTTTTAAGGTCCCCGTTGAGTGGCGTGCACCTCGTGAACGTGATGTCACGAGCGCGCAAACTCCTTCGTAAATTCTTTTACCCTGTCGAGCGAGCTTTATGGCGCAATCACGTAGCACCGACACGGACGTAAAGACTAAGCAGCGAAAAAAGAGGAAGCGAGAAGGACAGGGGTCACTGTGGGAGGACCAGACAGGACCAGAAATTCTCTGGTGGCGAATTGAATTACGGAAAAGTTTCCCGTTACGTGACTGATCTGTTCCAAATTCGGTTGAAATTTTGATTTGCGACTAGTTTCACGCAACCGTGTTTAACACTCATGGCGTTTCAACCGATACGTGGAGAAATGCATGGAACTATGTTACTTCTATGTTGAAACAATGAATTTGTGCGATGGAAGTTAATTGAGTTTCGACAACATGAACACAGAAATATTTCTCAATTTAATTACATATTTTCATTAACAAGAATTTATGTATTATTAAATAAATATGAATCGGCATGGAATCAATACTGAAGCCTTCGAAGAAGAGCGGAAAGAACGGGATTAAGTTACATAAAACGGAATGGGTAGACGCGCGAGGGAATCCTTAGGAACGGAAGCGCCGATGCATGTAGAAATGTTCAGTCGTTACACTTATGCACGAACGCGAGCGGGGGATGAAGCGTAGACAAACAGGGCTGGGACGCGTTGCTTTGCATTTACACGACGCAGACCTATGCACACACAATTCTAATTGGCTGCATACTTTTATAAATAACCGCGCAGAAGGCGCGTCCACTTGAACTTGCAAACAAGTCGAGGGCACTACATTGTACAGGTCTGCCCTTACACTCGTTCGTTAGTCCACAGTTGCGCGCGTTTACTTAATTATAATTATGTTCTCCACGGTCGCTTTGATTCACACGCCCGTCGCCTCGGGTCTATTCCGAAGAAGGACCTGCTTGTGTGCAAAAGATCACGACCGTAGATGTGTGCATTACGTTTTGCCACAATTTTTGTGAAAGAACGATAAAAAACTTTGCTCAGTATTCTTTATATTTAAAGATTATTCTTACTCCCCTTTATTAAACGATTCGATTAGCATACTTAAGTCGAATTAAGGAGAGTCGAGCTTAAATTTGGCTGCACATTTAATCGAACAAAAATAGATATCAGGAATATTGCAAAATATCGAAGCAATTTGAACTGTCAGGTTAACATTATATCATTTTCGAGAAAGGAATTGACTCTGCATATTGATTCGATGAACGGATATTGCTCGCCAGATTTATTCGACCGGGGAGATTCGCATTCATTTTACAGTTATACATTGGCTATCATACGGCACGCTGCGTGTTTTTTCCGGTTCACAATTGCGCTGTTCTACTATGGAACATCGCGTATGTATACACAGGTGTGTGGATATTGAACAAATTTCAGCACGTATGGGTCGTTCCATTTAATACGTCCACCCCCAAACGATGTAAAAGTAACTTTTTTTTATCAACACTGTTTTTCCATTAGCGTTCTATTGACTGGAGCCCCACAGATTTTGAACAAATTCCACCAATGGAAATAAAGCCATTGTTTCGAATCATATATGATGAAACTAATTAAAATATTCGTGCCAATTTCAGAAAAAAATAATTGATTAAAACGCAAACGATCCACATAAAATTTATTTACTGATTGCAGTTGGTGTTAAGAATGTAATATTACAAGAGGGAGATCAGAGAAGTAGATTTGAAATACGGCTGTAATCGAGGGATCGAGCCGATTCCCGTGACTACGTGTTGATAAAAGATATATTATGCAATACGTGCTTCTCGTGAAAGCACTTTAGTGAAAACTGTATTAAGCTAAAAAAGATGACTCGATCGCTCACCACGCGATAACGTGAGAACTCAACATAAGGTACATCCGCACGCATCTGATATACGTACTACGTACCTACGTTCCTCGTACCGTACCGAGAACTCAAACTATAAATATTCGCCTTTATCCATTTCTCACGCGCGGGACGAGCACGCGAGCGTGCCTCTCTTGCCCCAGAATTCGATAATGCTATCGTGACGCCGCGGATAAATTATATTTAGAGGGAAAGACAGGCGGCAATTAACTCGTATACCGTCGAAAAGCTGCGAGAGCCGGCAACATTAAATGCATCTGTAACATCTTTTCTTGACAAATTCGAAAACGGAATTGTACAAGTAAATGAAATTTTAAAACGGACTTCGTATTTTCATTCTACCGGTCATAGCATAAAATTGTCATTTGAAGATTAAAATTGTTTATTTGGAATACGGCGCTTTGAAAGTGAAATGAAACCTGCAATTCATAGACACTGCCGGATGTCAGCGCTTTCGTGGAGGTAAGGAGGAGCCACGTGGGTAAACCTTTGAGAACGCGAAGCTGAGGGGTCGACTGTAATTGCCCAAACAGACTGTCGAGAAATGAACACGTCAGTGTCGCGAGGAGGGATTTTCTTTCTGGCATACAAAGTAGCCGAGACGGTGCCAGCGAACGATGCCAGGGTTACACAGAAAACCTCGTAACCAACATGCCTCCTTCCTTCTCGCTTTTCACGATGAGAGATATAGTCTAAGAAGAACGTCTTCCACGGGTTTCCTCTCTCCTCTACGCTCTCCGTCCCCGGCTATCACGAGTTGGGACAGCCGCCAACCTGGAGTCTACACCGAATACGAATGATCTTGACAAATTAGGTCGCTTCTAAAGGGATTCTCTCTCCTGTCCACATAGTAAAACGTGTCCCGCGACAGACTCGAGATTCTGCATCGATTCTTCACGTGACTCGAATCCGATGCACGGTCTTTGAATTAGACACACACTTCTCCATCTCAACACTTTTCGATGTAGTCTAGGAATCGAGTACTTTGTATTTTAACGAGCACTGCGACAGTTTACACATAATGTCTGAATATTTATGAAATGTCTTTTAAAAATTTCATACATCATTGTATCAACAATAATCAACGATATGTTATCGAATCAGAGATAATATATATACATACATTACGGAAATGGGAGTGAAGCATGTTGGATTACTACACGTCCAAGATTTGATATGAACAAAGGTCAACATCGTTGTGGTCGAGAGCGCGTTACCAACAAACCATGGCTAATAGCGAAATCCCTACTGAGACCGCGGCATAGGCCAATCCATGGAATTCGGTAGTAATGTGTAGAACACAGATAGAAGCGGACGCATCAAGGGGAGCGTCCAGGGTTCTGGGCTCTTTCTCTCTAGCCGTTGCAACCGCTACGCTCTATGGTAAACCGCCGTGTGCACGCATGTGCGAGCCCATATCTGATCGGGTGCTTTGCACGATCATCTCTCCCGTCGTTGAAACACGCGTCAGTGGCTGACCATGTAACACATAGGTCAGGTTTTGCGGCGAGTTAGCGCACAGCTGTATATCTCTGCCGGTATCAACCCCCTCGCACGCCGCCGTGTACCGCCACAGTTATTCGAAATAATACGTGATTTATTCGAATCACCGTGATTTACTGGCCCCGGCCAGCCGTTTGACACGTAACAGGCCGGACATCACACCCTTCCTTTTATTTCCTAGTTCTAATGGCCTGACCTTCACGCGTACCAAAGGAAAAATTAGCTCCAACGTTATTCGACTCATTTTCCAGGAATCACAGCGCTGAGCTTTAGAATTGTATTTATGCACGATCGAATTCAATATATTTTTAAATACGGATATATTTTTCGTTGATACACTGGGATTCATGAAATTTGAAAAAAAAAAAATTGATTTATTCAAGGAATTAATGAATTTCGAATGGAGTACACTGGAGGTACGAAATGAGATAAATTGCAAAATGCATCCGCATCGGCAATATATTTCGGACACGAATAGAATATTCGCCGGTCTCTAACGACTATTATTGATCGCAGACGATTGATTAATTCTAGCCACGTAGCCAACCAAACTCTTCTCCCCTGGATCGTTCAATTCTGATGCCCGCTTAACCGAATAATTATTCGGTTAATCGCCATTGTCATCGCGCTGTTTATCGGCTCGTACGATGCGGTGGAACTACTGCTAGGGAACCGTCAAAGGTTATTTAACACTAGACATTATTTACAGCCCTCGGAGGCTTTTAGTCGTTCGGTATTTAAATACCTATTAACTCCGTTCGTCTATCGATACCTGGACTGGTATATAGATATACATATACGTATGTATGTACAGTCAAGGAATGGTCGAATGAAGATGGAGCTAATTACGTTGATACGTTTGGAACAAAATGCCCGTTTACCATAGCCGATCTGCTATGATTATGGTAATGCATTATTACGTATTTAACGTAGTTCCTCTATTTCCATTCATTATGTACATAAAATCATTTTAATGATTTCGGTCATATCCGTAATTCCAATTTATTTCCCATTTAAACAACGTTTTTCTTAATTACCGCTACATTGAATGTTTATATAAAAAAATTATACCGTAATCGTTCAGATGTTAAACAAAGACTGAATCTTCAGCATTTTTTTTTAAATAAAAGATTACATAACGTACAGCTGTAAATTTCAAAGTCCCAAGTGTTTTCCAATTTTTCAGACAGTGAACTTAGACACAAAACAGATTAACGAGTTGCCGTCGATCGTCAATCTTCATCGTTCCATTTTTTGCCAGCCCCGCCACTCTATCAACGAGATCAGAATTTTCCAGCTTAAAAGCTAGACAGTAGACGATCAGGCAAGTTTCCCCATCGGTCTCTCGCCGGATTAAACGTACGTTCAGTGATCACGTTTCCGCGAAAAAGGTATCGTCTAAAGAGGAGTAAAACTCTGGATAAAAGGAGAAAAAAGAAGGTCGTCAACATAAGGAGGCAAGAAGGGATTCATTTTCCTTCTTTTCGGTCCTTTCAAACCGCTGTTCCCTGGGTGAGCGCGTCTCGCGAGACCGAGCGCAGGCTGGGAAGTTCGATTTGAGAAGCGAAAGCTTAATTGAGTGAAGTTAATTTCACGAAAGTTCGTCCACGCCGCGCCGGTGTTCGGTGCTTAGAAAACCCAGTGCCGAGAACACGGGTAAGAAAGAGAAGGAGAAGGAAGCGGCGGAGGAAGGAGGCGCGGACGAACGTCGGAACAAGGCTGGTGATCGTTTTCAGGGACGAGAGCCAGTTCTCCCGGCTAGAAATCGTTCGACGCATTAATGAAATTCAGTCACGGCTCGGTAACCCGCGTGAAACCATCGATTAATTTTTACCCCCTCACGAGCTTCTTCGTTGCTTAAAACAGCAGCTTCCATCGTGTCGATTAAAACGGGGGCGTGGCCCGGTGAACTTTGAACGGTTTCTGGTTAACATCAGCTGCTCGCGAAACTGCAAGCACTAAGAAATTCGTCGTCCTTGAAGAGCCCCTCGAACCAGAGAATTCTGATTTTAAATTAATGGTCGCGGCATCGGGTCTCGTTATTTCCTGATTCGCGGGCACATAATTGGTCACGGATGGTTAATTACTCGACTGATAATCTAATTAGATAACACGGTCATTTATAACGGAGTCCATGGAGCGAATCTGCGAACTGTTTATAAATGACAGACTGATATCATATTTAACCAGAATGGTAATTACACAGAAATACTATTATATGGATATAAAGTCACGGTTTCTATATACATATTCTACTACTAAACTAAATATTTAAAATAAATAGAGAATTATAAAAAACATATGAAGCATAATCGAGTTAATTTCATTTTCAATTCCGTGACTGAAAGGATAATGCAACAGCCTCACGTTTTTCAATTTCTTACGAAACGGGCGTGGTCGGCAGCGAACCTTATTCGACCATAATGCATAATACATTCAAGAACAAAAAGCTGCGTAGTAATAAGATGGTAGCGTGCTGGATCTCGAAGATCATGCAGTAAACTACAATGTACCGGTCGTTTGTATACTAAGAAAGGGTTGAGATCGGCCGGGATTGTGTACATTGAACGTATTCCGCGTGGTCACAGGGTGTAGATAACGGGGGTTGCGTGTAAAGCGGGATACCGTTGGTCTTGGTCGTGTCGTATGTCATCGATGAAGGAAGCCCGCTGTTTACAGGAGCTACGACACGCCGGCGATGTTCAATACCGTCCACCGGAGCTTCAACGGTTTCTGGATTATTCTATTAAGGCGATCGATTTTGTGACGCCCTGTAACAGCAGGCAACCGGACAAACAATGAATTAAAGTCGTTCCGGCTCGCTTATCATTTTCCACAGGAAAACTCTGATGTCCGCCGTTCGGTAGCTTTCGTATCTCCAATTGGTACATAAATGAAATTCTCTGATTTTTTCTACATCGTTATTTGTGACTTAACGTGATTCAGAAATAACTGCTGTAACAACGTCATTTATCATTGCATAAATGACAACTGCCTTGGCCTATTGATCAAAATCAATTTACCATCTGAAATTCTACCACGTCTTTACATAATACTCTTCTAATAAACTTGATCTTGTCTGTTAAATGCAGCATGCTTTCAAAAAAAGTTACCTTGTCACATCAAAGAGGAGCACAAAAAGCAAACGCAGTGGCGAATTTCCAATTCCTCGTTATTCGTACAATGCGCGCGTCTCGGTCTTGGTCCACTAAATTAGAGATGCAGCTGCCGCGCATTCCGTCAATGCTAGGAGGCTCGCGCGTCAACCAGCTGCGGCGTTTCGGTTCTTTTGATGTGACTATTCGACCCTACGTATCAACCGCACAGAGATTTCGGGGTCGAGGGGTACCGCCCCAAAACCCTACGGACCATAGGGTTGTCAATATCTCCGCCGGCAAAACATTGGTAACGCCTTCTCTTTCGAACGCCGTCTTCCCCTCG
The DNA here is from genome assembly GCF_001652005.2 of Ceratina calcarata. Lineage (NCBI taxonomy): Eukaryota > Metazoa > Arthropoda > Insecta > Hymenoptera > Apidae > Ceratina > Ceratina calcarata. The sequence goes on along the minus strand of NW_017150507.1, from coordinate 28,850 downwards.
TCTCTGAAGACCGCGAGGGATAATCTAAACCACCCCGGGAAGGGAGTGGGTATACGTTATGGCAGTGCATATCAATGGAATAAAATTACAGTCTTGTTTTTATACGATAAACTTGTACCAATAATTTATGGAGAAAATCATAATAATGTACGAGCCGTGAATTTTATTGCTAGAGATCGGGTCACGAGAGGGTTGGAACTATGATTTACAGCTGCGGGAAATGTTACGACTTGCTTGCGGCTAAATGTTTCACCAATGTTCAGAAGAATACTTACGGGTATTCTTACTTGAGTGACTGTCTATAAAATTATGCAAAATGTAAATAATGTAATAAAAATTCTTCGACTTACAATTTATACTGCAATCCTCTTTAAATCAAAACCCTAGTTAAAATGAACAAGCAAAATCTAAGTACACGTTATGTTTAATTAATGGTGCAATGCTAACTATAAAGTTGCGGTCAGTTACTTATTAAAACCATTAATCATTTTAATATTCTCAAGTACATTTTCCATCGTATGATAAGCGTTACGATAAAAATAAATTCAATACTTTCGTTCGCCATTCATTTTGATATCGGGATCCCATTCGGGGAAAATTTATGACTACCGGTGGCACAAGACACAGGCTAACAAACAACGGTTACGTTATAAAATTTTACATAACGGTGATCAACAGGGACGAGGCGCGCACGTTTATCTGGTTCGTCACACCGGATCCTGACAAGGCGTCACGAGATATCGGATCCGAGCGCGAAATCGAATTCAAACCGCCTTCCCCCGTCGTCATAAAACACGACCAACGCGGTTTCCACCGTTGAGCACGCTATCGTCAATGACAATTCATAAACGGGGCGGACCTATCTCCGCTGTAATCGCGCCCGTTAACCCCGAAAACTGCGTAATGATAATAAAAACCGGGAACTCACGGCGCAATACTTAGACGCTATAATTCCGTGGCCTGGAGATAAAATAACGTAGAAGAATTAAAGGACATAGCCGGTAAGGTGATACAGCGGTGCCATAGTCTGATCCCTGAATCCTTTCCACTAGCCAAAATGAAATTGCGAGGGTGATTCAACGAGAGGAACTGTATTAATTTTTACCTCACCGTCATTATCTTTAATAACACCGATATAATACAGTACAAAATAAAGTTTTAATGCAGATGAATAATTTCAATTCCCTAAATCTCGCATATTCAAATCAACGAATTTGCTGACTTTGGAAGCTGGATCTCTTGTAGCAATTGTAACCGGAAAAACGAGGGGACGATTCTCGTTCGTCAACGACGGTTCCTCAAACATTCTTTGGAAGAATGTTTTCGGCCTCCGTTGAGCGAGCGCCGGTACGTCCCAAAGGACTCGAATCGCAAAGAAAGCCTTCCGACGGATTTTTCGATAAAGCTCCCAAAACGACTGGCTGGCTGGTTGACAGAAAACGAATCACGTAAGAGCCGACAAAAGCGGCAGCCATCCTTTGCGTCGGCTTCTGTGTTTATGGCTGGGGAAAGGATCTCCTTACTGGACGTTCGCAACGGAAAATAGTATTTCCCGGATTACAGGGAGCTAACGGCATGGAAATCGATGTGGTAACTATTTCACCGCAAAACCGTACCAACATCGTAAAAGAAACGTAAAGGTAGAATAATAAGTGAACAGGAATTCTGGATGACTGATGGCGCCAAATATTATCATACCTTCCATTACGTTCATGTTATTGCATCTACCAATTACTATATTTCACACTAAGTTGTAAATCTCATCCCTAAAGTACTTTTTCTATATTTATTTAAAGATATTCTACTAAATCTAAATAATTCAATATCTCCTCAATTTGTTATTTCATATTCCCTCTGAATATCCTATAAAAAAATTAATAGTAGTAGTCGTTTTCTTTTTATTCCTTGTGGCTTTGAAGGGCTGTGGTATATTTAGATAGGACATTTACAAGACATTCATATGGATTATATATGTACATATATAATAGTTGTCTTTGTAGAGGGACGGTAGGAAAGCATAGAGTAGGAGTGCAAACAGTCGTCTTACAGGTTCAATAATGGTGCAGTCAATCAAAGAGTAAAACAGCTCTCAGGAAAGTATCACGGAAGGAAACTACGAAAATTGCCTTTCACCTGGACAGCTCCATGTCACGAACTACCATTATCTCGTTCCGATAAGTCTGCTCGAAGCCACACGGCCGCGCCAGTGAATTCTCTTTCTTATCGTCTTTGATTAATGAAAGCATTCATGCGCGGCTACCGTGCATTTTTATCGCGCACGTTGAATTAACAGCTTGGAAGAAAATGATGCATTTCAAGCCGCTGCGCGCACCTCACGTGCTTACGTTAGTTTAGTCTCGATCGATTACACTCCTCTAGTTCACCATTGACGATATTTCTGACGTGCATACGTGTTCCTTTAAAAATGTTTTAAGTATGAGCTTCCTCGCCGAATCATTCACGAACATTTGATAAATACTCTTGTAATTCATAGTAGAATTTTGCTATCTTCGTTGTATTATCTTATGCCATGAAAGAGTTCCATCAAAACACTTTCAGTGCGATGAAAACAGTATTAACCAAGAAAAAGGGCCAGTTTAAATCTTTCCCAGCGTCATTCGTCGTAGGTAATCTGAACTAAGGTTTCGTACGGTTAAAGTAGCAACGGCGACGGCGACGTCCCAAAAGCTTTCGCAAGCTACGCTACGTACAGTAGAACAGCCGCGGTTGCCTTGGTCGTCGATGCAGCCAAGACTTGCGCTTTCCTCGCGCCGTGCTCGTCGACGTCCTCATTGTCGTCGATTCTCCTGGTCTCTCCAGTACTTCTGTCCCCAGAGTGCACTCACGCCTACTTAGTAGAACAAAGTTGCCCGTCACGCGAAATCCCAGGCTCCCGTTCCGCCGCGTTGCCAGCGAAACACTGATCTCCACCATTCCGCATCCTGATTGATCGCAGTAGTTTCGTCGAACACGTACCGCTCCCTTCGTTCGTGATAGCGCATTGGTTAAGGTGTTTGCTTGATAACAACACACGTTGATCTTGTTTCAAGTGTACACATTGATTAGATGTATAAATGGTTGTACAACAAGCTTCGCAGCTACTCTGCTTACCATAAAGAAATTATAAACGGAGTGCAATTATAAGTGATTAACTAACTGATCATAATATGTTCCTCTCAAAATTATAAATGTTAGCAGGTTCGTGTAAATATTTTATCTGACAAGGAGATATTATGAAGATTCATAATCGACTCGACATTTGCATCTGGAAGCCGAAAATGCATCCTGGAGTGTGTGCAAATATCGCGGTGATGTCTTTGAATTGCATAATTCATCGTTCGGTTAGACACCTTTCATGCGGAATCTTCTTCGGAAGATGAATTCCGGTCGGGAGCATTCATAAGCGAACTATGCGCACGTTCACGAACATAAGTTTCCCACTATTAAAACATTCCGTAAGTGGCCAGTAGTTTGTCACGTGCGAATTTTCCCTTCCCTCTCGTGGAATTCTTACTGATGAATTTTATTTATTTATCTAACTTATGATTTGTTCATATAATTTTCACTCTAAAACATCTTTCCGCACAGAGTGTTCATCGCATTATTAAAAATACTTAGTCGAATTAATATTAAGGTAGTAAGAGCTCATTGACTCGTGAGGACTTAAAAACTGCTATGCATTTTTGTAACGATGCTGGTATCATTTTTCCACGCCGTTTATAAGCGGTAAGTGTATGAAAGAGGTCGAACGAGTGCTCTTACATAGCAGCGGCGGCGTTTTCCTCGATACAAAAAAAACTTCAGGACCCTCGGCAAAGGACACACATATTAAAAATAATTTACACGTACCAAATAAAATAAATTAAAAGAAACACAAGAGAAGAGTCCTTGAAAGGGGCGAGAGATTTCAATACTGTACAAGTGTAGAGATTGGAGAAAGGTTGAGATCGACACGGGGGACTTGACATCGAAAACAAACAATGGAGGACGAGGAACTCGTCAACGACAGTTAAGTGGCGAAACGAAATCAAACAGAAGCGATTGTGGTAGCCAACAGTTTGTAGGTACAGTCGAATAACAGATTCACCGAAACACACAAATACAAAGAGCTCGAAACGAACAAAGTTCAAAACGCCACACTCGAGGGGGAAATAACGTTTACGAATATATTCCATGGGACACCCTGGTAAGTAGGGGACGGGTGCACTGCGCCGCCATGGCATGGCGTATCGCGGCAGGAGCTCACGGCCGATTAGAAGTGGCAGCCACCTTCGACACTTTCTTCCGTGCCACTCTAGGCCCTCTTTGGGAGTGAAAACCACCGGACCGAGTGCACGCGTTCGAGGCCGCGCGGCATCTAGTCGAGAGAATAGAATGAGGAATGCTTTTGAACGGGCAATCGGTAGCGTGTAGCCGCTACTCTCCTCTCCAGGCCCCGTCCGCTTTGCATTCGACTCCCTCCGTGGCACCACCCTTACGACCGCACATCCAACCCCCATGAATCACGGAGCCCTTTCCGATCTGCTGGCTCGTGTCCTATCACCGGGTATAGACGGCTCCTTCTGACGTCGTCGGGGCGTCGACGATTTTTTTCGAGCTGCAACCCTGACCAACCTTTTTCTGCTCGGCGAATCGATGAATATCTCCCGGTTGGAGACTTTACAAGCTCCGACATGGCGTCGTTTAATGTGCCTTCGCACTTTCCAACGACCGTGAAGGGTCTTGCGAAACGTGAAATATCGTTACGTTCATCTTCTCAAATATTATGTACGTGCTTCTTATTTCCATCAGAGTAATGCGTTTGAAGAGTAATTTATGCAAATATACTTGAAGCTTTCATTACAATGAAATACCGATGCTTGTAAAATAAACGCGTCGTAAATAAACTGATAAGCGAAAGTATTCAATAATCCGACAGCCGATAATTTGATATTCAATGGGTAGCAAGCTTCAAAGAATTTCTCGAACGTGTCTACAAACAATCAGTCGCGAGTACAACAATACCTGTCAACGGTAATTGTTCCATTATCTTAAATATCGCTGTAATTCAGATTTTTCACCGGTAAATTAAAACTTATTCCCGCAACGCGAATGCGGCATTGTAAACACCGAGTGCTTTTAATCGAATAACCTCTTGAATGCGTTTTCATACCGAGTCCTTCAGAGTTCTCATCTCGATATTCTGAAACGGGAAAAAAACCGTGTCCGGCTTGAAATATCGCGAATGCCTGGAGTGGGTGAAAGGGGAGAGCTCGATCGCAGCGGATCAAGCCGTTTCACATGAAGAGTGACTGAAACAGAAACGCGAATTACTCCTAACGGCGAGAAAGTTCCCATTTCAACAGCTACCGGGTTTATCGCAACAGCATCGCGGAGTCGATAAGTATCAGCGTCCCGATCGAATATGACCAAGCGAGAAAATCGGGAACGGCGACGACTGGAAGCAAAGAGGAAAGGGGATTAAGTGGAACCGGAATCGCGGTGAATATGGGATAGGAAAATATTTATGAAGCTCGGCTGTCGGGGGCAGCCGCTAAATTTTATGGTGCATATGCATGAATAGGTATAATATAAAGTAGCGTGAAAAAACTTTGGATTATCTCTCAGAAGCGAGAGTGTGATTTTGCTTATTTAAGAACCTGTAGATAACGATAATACTGTTTAATCTATGCAGTGCTTTTATTTAAATTAAATCATGACTTATTAAGAGTTGTTTTATTTAAGAATTATAAATCTGCATCTGCACGAAACAAGTTTGAATTTCAGACTGAAGTATCATGGAGTTCGTCTTTTATTATAAAGCATTTTAGTATTAAATTAATTACAATTAGTATTAAAATATCTCTTCAAGGACTATGATCAAAAGGCTCGCACTGTGTAACCAAAAATGTCGGTCAAAATAAAGCATGGTGCGGTAACAAATACCACTCTTATTGACACGCGAGTTTTCATAAATGTAGAAAATTGCGAGAAATATTCGCTTGTCATGCAGAAATTTTCATGGATTCGTCGCAGTCCTCTCGTCGAGATACCTTTGACACTTCGGACAAGCTGCGCGGAACCCACACGGGCGCTGCGGCGCCGGGTTGAGTGGGTGTACGTGGAACCAAGGTGACGCGAAATTTCCTCCATGGAAATCAACTTTGCCGTGGCAGGTGCACGGGACCGTGTTCGCCCTCTCTTTGTGTGCGACGACGTCAACGAAAGCCCTCTTCAACGAGCGAACGTTCGTCACGAACGAGCATGTGAACACGGACGATAGAAAACAATTGTCGAGATGTCGATTCCTAGTGGCAAAATAAAAGACCACTCGGGGCTGTGCTGAATTTTGTCTTCTCTGTGCCACCATTTTTCGCCATTCCTTTTAATCGATATCTCGTCACCGTTCTTTTTCCTATAAACGTTCTCGGATTAGAAACTAAGTTAAATGCGTTAATTCAAACGATAGACGAACCGAAATAAGGTAGGAATAAAAATGCTCAAATTGCAAAAAAGATCTACTAACAGATACTTCGACTGGTAGATATTTTTTATACGGACATAATTAAGAATTCGAGTATAATTGAAAGAAAAAAAGATAAGAGTAGGAAAAGTATATGCTGTTAATTAAAGATTGAAAATCTGTATTTGAAGAGATATCGATCAGCTTGAAAGTTGTACTCTAATTGAAAGGACGGATAAATGAGATTCCTGATCGGATTTTCACTGCGATTAAATATTTCTCGTTTTGGAAATTTAATTAAAGCAATTTGAAATATAAATTCTCATTGCAAGGATCTCTTCGACCATCAATGAAATTCCGTTTACACTTAAAACATTTAGGATTCATGTTCCGATGCTTCAAAATTTAATATAATCACGTAATCTTACAAAATCAACCTTGTTAATTCATATCACATTCCTAATTATATTCTAATAATTCAATTCATGCATTATCTTTTTATAGAGAAATTCTATTTTTATTAGAGAAACTTTGATTCAACGTTTTATGCAGAACCTTATGATTAACGAACCAATGCGCAGATGAGCCGATGTTTAGTACATAAATTATCTCACGATCTGCTATTTACCTCTTGAAGTGCACTTTACATCTTTCAGTACTAAACCTCAAAATGTATACAGAAAACTATAAAGTACAATATACAAACTAAAGTAAACTTAGTCATTCATTTCCCATATTTGAGAAAAGAAGGAAGTTAACAATTTCATTCGTGTGATCTACAACTATAATATTATAAGTTCTATCCAAAACTAACAAACGATCATATGATATTTGCAAACTGTAATATTTAAATGATAAAAGAAACTGTTACGTAAACCCAACTCTTTAAACTGGTACCATAAATATTTTAATATGCACAAAAATTCGACGGCCTATCGATGTAATTATAGATAATCGAGCCAATATAATCAGATGCTGACAAATAATTAGTATCTCGTAAAATGCGAGTAGCACCCCGCTCGGGTCAGGATTCAACCGAATTCAGGGCCACACCTCAGATTACACCGCAAAATCACGGCCTGAATAATAATTAAACGCGGTTAACGTACTTCGCCAGTTTACGATGCACTAATTCACCTGGCGGTTCGATCGACAAATAAATCGCTCGGCTCGTTAGGATCACCTGATACCCGACCGTTTAATACCGCTCTTTACAGCCGGAGCCCTCGCTAACGAATATCTCCCGAGCGCGGTCTATCGTTCTATACGGTTCAGCTTTTCACATGCACGCGGGTGCACGTGAATTTCTCTGCACATCGTACGTACGCCGAACCCGGCCTCCGTTATACAGGGTACCACGCGGACGCGCGCGCGTGGGCGGGCTAGCACGAGGGCATCGAGCACACGGAAAATCCGCTTACGGAAATGAGGGGTTAGTTTCAAGCGTTTCGGCGTGGACGATCGTTCCATTCTAATTTGGTACACTCGGGCCGCCGAGTGTTACGCCGACGCAGCGAGAGGAGGAAACGGTAACGTAAACCCGGTATACCTGGGCACAGCAGCTGGCGCATGGAAAAGTAAATAGATAAACAGCGCAGCGTAAAATTTGCCTAAATTGGAAAGTTTTCAGCTGCCGGCCTGGTGCCGGTCGAATTGCGATTCGTGCCGCCGTAGCCCCTTTGACCACCCCTCTCTGTGACACGGCCAGCTATTAATTACAAATTTTACGGGAAACATTTGCTCTACCGTAGCTGTCGTATATCGATTGGCTAACGCCTACCATTAATTATTATAATGCCGTGTAAACGAAAATTATATCCGAGCGGATTAGGTTAAATGCTCGTAGAACGTGTCACAGATGTTATAATTCGACGTACACGTTCTGGTTTCGATAACTCGAGTTACGACTCACGATCGTAAATTTCAGGCTCCAAAAAAATGTTCTGCCTTACAATAAAAACTACTTGTTATATGCAGATCGATCGTCTCGTAAAGCTTGCACGCGTCTACGAATGTATATACCAAAAAGCACAACTTTCGACGTTCGTCGCTTCATTCGGTGCTGAAACTGATTATTCCGAGAGAAAACATTCCGCTGTTGGTGACACTTGTCGCGCTATCCATTCTCAGCGAGGGCGCAACATGAAAAATGCATGCGTCGCTTGTTTCTTGTTGTTCGACGCGTTGTAAAATTGACGATTACCCTTGCAAAATCCATAACAACGCGCTGGATTAAAAATTCCACGCATAACCGGTCCGTCGCGCAGCGTCGCTCGCTCTTCGCTGTCACTCTTCGCTGGCCGTTTAAAAGCCGGCGTACGAAAAAAGAAATAGCAACAGAGAATAAAAAAAAGAAAAAAAATCGAATGAAAATATAGTAAACGGATATAAGAGCGTCGTGAACGTTGTAATTGTATAATCGTCTCGGTTAAGGGGAGCGTGTGCTGCGATCGCGCTTGGGAAATCACCGTTTCGCGACACATGTGACCCGCGAACCGAATCACGGGACGCGCACAGATCTCGGCGCGCTCGTTGCGTTTTACGACCGAACGAGGAATGCCTCCGGAAATCTACACGAACCGAGCGCAGACCATTGAAACGTTGCCAATATAGAGTACATTAATCCGGATCGTTCGCTTGTCACTGTTGATCTACTACTACAACTCGCCCTCGATCTGACCGTCAACTAAAGAATATTCGCATCCGAGACTCAATTAAACTTTGCTGGAGGAATAATTTATGAATAAAAAGTCAGTTAAAAACGTTTTGTTTTTCTCACGGTATTAAAGTAATTCAAGAAATGATGATTTAATTAAAGGCCAGTGACAACAGTTTGAAAGCTTGATGAGCTTTTAATCCACGAGTTAAGAACCAGAAGCAAAAATGGATTGTGGAATGTCGATGGCCATGCCAACGTGATATCGGAAATACCGGCGCGAGTTTTTCCTCTTCCGCTCCGGATACCGATAATTTTTCCAGAATACCGACGCAAGACGTGGAAACTTAATTAAAAAATACTCCTGATTTGTGGTCATTTTTTTAAAAAAGTTTTTACACCGAAGGGAATTGACATGCTGAAGTAAATAAGAACGAAATACTTCGGAATTCTGATGCTATTTTGATCATAAACGAGAATTGCAGTATTTTCTAAAAATATCTCTTTGGATCTTTTACCACATAATCGCAATCGTCATGAATTTAGGTAAATATCTCGTTCCGTTTTTATCCGCAAAATGTAAAAACATTTGAAAGTAAAATACAGCGCAAGACTCGTACAGAATTCGCTTAGAGCTAACGGAATCTTGAAAAACAAAAGACCTTGCTAGTTTCTTTCGCGGGGATTACATACTGGGACGGCTTGCGGAAATAGCAACATTCAATCCCTAGATTAAATGTAAGCTCACTGGATTAACACGTTTATTTGCAGAACTTGATAATCCTTGTTCGCGTTCTGTGAGCTGGCGAAATAAAAAGGCACAGCATAAATTTAAAGCTTAACATAGGTGGTCGTTATGACACTCGAAATATTCCGTTCCGTAAAACCGTTCAATAAAACTGTTTAACGCATGATAATAATTGCGAGAAGCAACAAAGATAATTATTTATTTTGTTCAATATTTCTTTAATTAAGTTGAACATCTCACTTTCACACCAAATTTATGCGATTCCCTATTAAACACTTTATATCTAAATACGTCTATTTAAATACGACGATAAGCTGCGTTGTCAAATTTATATCACCCCAACGAGCCTTCAATACGGTTCCTTTATATTCAATGTGATATGGGAAACGTCCGCTTTGATCGCGCAATAAACTGAAGCAAACAAAGGACATAATAAACCGTGCAATGTGATCCGCGCGCGAACAGAGATTTCGCTAGTTTCGTCCGGGGACATCGGTGTATGTGTTCGGTTGGACGTTGAGGATTCGGATGTACACATACATATATATGTGACTTGCCGCTCGATTTCTCGTATATCATCCCGGTAACACATGGCGCCACATCCAGACGGGAATTGCACGGAATAGGAAGACAGGCCGCAGGAGAGGAGGGTATGTCCCGTCCGAAAGCAAAGGAGCAGTCACGCTTGGTGGGGGCAACACAAGGATGCTGCCTTAATTTATCACCGTTCCTGGTGTGACCCGCGCGCGTCTTCTCGAGACGTTGCCGCGAGACGGTTCACGACCCTAACCTACCCACCCCCCTCGGCAGCGCACACCTCAGCGTTTACTCACGAGAATGCCTCTTAATCAGCTCTGATATAGCTGTCCCCGTGTACGTTCGGTAAACATCTGCGTGGTGCATTGTACACCGGATGGTCGAGCCATGGTACGCTACCGAGGAAACCCCGATGTCGTTCGTGGAACTCGGAAACAATAAAACGGATCGATAAGTAACGACTCGGAGGTGTCGCAACTGGCGCTAATTAAGTGTTCCGGGCAAACATGATCTTGGTCCCTTCGCGCTACTTGTTGCCGTGTAGAACTTGTGTCTGTACAACCATACTGTGCGCTATCGCGTGTCATGTAGCACATGGCATGCTAATCAAATTTTCCTACGTCTGACTATTGATTCTTACTGTTGATAAAAGTAACACAGTAAAATTAAGATTACTCAATAAACAAAATAATAAATACAATCTTCTTTAGTTAATTAACCATTTTTACTATAATATATTATTTAAAATCCGTTTAGCTTCAATTACACTTACAATTAGTTTGATTCGGGTTATAACGAATTTATTCAATAATCATGTGGATGCAATTAGCCCACATTATCGCTTATCGATGTGACCTGTAATTATTTATTACTTATGTACTTTAATATTAAATTTCGACCATGGTCATTAATCCATTTATGCAAATATACTAATTTGTGTGAATTGATTGAAATACCTCTAATAATAATACTGAATCTGTTTCAGAATTTCACTTTTCTTCTAAAATCGATTGAATTCGATACCAACACTACATTGCATAATTCCGTAAGTCTAACAAATATTTTTACAACCATAAATAAATTGCCTGGCCCCCTTCAGTTTCGTGGACTAATTTATCTCATTATGTTTCTTCTAACCGTCAGATATGCGTGTACGTATTGCGTTTCCTGCACATCGAGTTCATCAGGACAACGCGCCGTGCCATTACTGTCATTAGCATACATTCGCCTGTAGACTACGTCGCTGACGACCAACCTTCCCAGTCACACTAACTCAACTTTGTCGTCCGCGGCTAGAAGTTACGCCCGATAACTTCCGGCCAACGGGTAACGAGCTTGACTGTGAACCTCGAAAAAGCTACAGCGACCTCATTATCCAACAAACATACACATCCAACCGATTTACTCCCGAGCAATTTACTATTTCATACTCAACTTCAAATATATATCATTGAGTAATATGTTAAAGTGATCGGCATCTACGTTAAGTTCAGCATGAAATGAATTTATAACAAAGTTCACAAGATTCACGTAACGTGTGTTACATTATTACGATTCCCGAATAGCTTCTACTTAATCATTCACATACGATAAGTAAGGCACTCTCTAATGTATACTAAATGACCATATTTTGTAAAATTTAACTTCACATCAGATGAGCTAATACAAGATTTCTGACTTCGATCGATAACACGTCTGCTCGCAAAACTGTCTACATTCGCTAAAAGAATTATTGCAAAATCAAATATGTCTGCATGGATCCATTTTTTTCGTGAATTTTGTATAATGAATTGAAAATAAAGTTGCAATATAATACAGTTTCAAGTTTCCTGAGTCGATACAGACTTAATGCTTAATCATTTTTTCTTCGCGAGTCTTTTTTTCACAGCTGACCGTTTCTCACGTTTGCTATTTTTCTTCTTGGTCCATTTCCAGGATTTCCGGTTAATTAGAACCAGTCACCATTTTAAGACATTTTTAATTGGACGCGAGGCGAGGATACCGATGACCCAAGCCCAGCCGAGTGATGCTCGAGCGAATTGAAGGTAAACGTAGCGTGTTCCGGTTCTTCGCAACGGAAGGGCGTTTTCCTGGGCGCAGCCTGCCCGCTAATTGCTCAGCCACCTGCCAGTTATTTAAATTTACTCACGGATCCCGTTTCGCTCGGCTCGGCTCATCGGCCATTCGCGTAATTTAAGAATTTGTATCACGTGTGCACTCTCATTCACAAGTCACCAGATAATGAACAAAAGAGTGCAGATCAATGAAATACATATAACAATACCAGAGATGAGTGACAATACGTTCATTCGAATTCGTGATGGAAATTGTAATGTATTCATAGAGTATATAAATTCCATTAAAATTTTTTAGCTACTTTTTTGATGAAATATATGAGTATGAGTAAACACTTCGTATTTGCTAAAACATTAACGTATATATTCAGCACGTACGAGTGGAAGTGAGGAAACTAGTGCTAACATTCACTTCTAGGCAGAAAAATACTGAAATATGAGGCAAACGTAGTATACACGACATTCTTCAATTAATACAGCTTTCTATAATTATTGATTAATTTCTCGTCAAGATTTTCAAAACCATAAACGTTCTGTTCGGTGACTAGTGGCTGCGATTGCAAGCACGTTCATCACGAGACGAAACAAAGTATTGTTCTCGCATCGCGTCGTGGACGGCGCGAAGCAAAACAAGCGTCACGTTTCTGCATCCCGATGAGCGAGAGCATCTAACTTTTTCTGCAAACCTCACTTCGTTTCATTTGGTCTCCGAATCACGCGACGCTAACTTCCTTTCTGCGGCAGAACACCTATCGCGTTCGTTATCAGTTTATCGTGGCTGCTTCGCTCGCAAATAGAATGTGAATGATTAGTCCTTGTAGAAAAACTATTTTTCATCTAAATTACTGACTACGAAACAACCATACCCTTTCCACTATGTTAACAACTATTTCATGATATTAATTATAATTCCCATAGATATTTAATTATTATTTATCACAGGTTTTCTCATTAATAATATACAAATACTATTGTTTTTACTAGTTAGTGTACTATTTTTTAATGGAATATATATGATTAAAAACAAAATCAAGTTTATTTGCATTCTTCTTTATTCCCCAACCAGCCGTTTCTGTGCAAGCAAGTGAACTATGAAATCAGTTTCACTGATCAAAGAAATCTGAGAGAGAGGAAATCCCATCGTCCACACACACACAATCACTCGTACGCCGTTGGAAATGAAAAGGCTGGACATTTCAGTGACAATTAAACGTCACGGAGTAACTTAACGGTAGGTACTGGGACGCGGTTACAGAGGCTCTCGAAAGGTAGAATTATTGAGCGTGCATACTCACGTGCACGCAGCCTCATTCACTCGATCGCGAATGAATAATTCGAGTTCATTAGAGAAGTAGAGGGCAGCCGGCGTGTCGATCGATGAGACCGATTGACCGATTTCCTGTGTTTCAATTTTCAGCGCTAATTTCTGACCTCTCGCGTTCGGCCCTCTTCACCCCTCCACCCTGGCCATCGTATACGCCACGATTATACCGGTTAATCGAGCGTAAACAGTTTTTCGATTGCCCCGCTGCCGTGCCAAGAAGGGAAAATCGGCTCGTCGCCAATCTCCCATTTCGTTTGTGCATAAAGAATCGAGTAGCGGGTAATTAAAGACGACTAGGCGCAGTTTATAATGAGGTTTTTAACGAGAAGCTATTGTTTCGGTTAATGCCGGGAAACTTCGCCCAGCTTGCGATGAGAAAAAATTTCTTAATGAAAATAATAAATGCAAGTAGAAAATAATTGCATTAGCTGCGGGACAGAAATTATTCCCATAGTTATAATAATAGGACATACGCTCCACCTTGTACCTACACCTGTATGCGTTTTTTATTACTATTTTTATTAACATTTTATCGTATCCAATTGATACAGCCACGTTTTATTGTACTTTTCTTAACGTTAACTCATTTAAAGAAATACGGTGCATGTGCTCGAGAATTCTGGCACGGAACTTTTTAACCAGATCGCAGAAGCGGTGTATGCAAATTCTTGTTAAATAACATCCAGAACGTGTTACTTACGCGGGAAAAAGGTGAAACCATTTGTACCCGGGGGATTTCGCACCTTCGGCGCGCGTGATTTATGAAAACACGGAAAACCCAACTCGTGGCTTACCTGGAACAGAAAGAAAAGAGTGGAAAGGAGTTTATAAATTTCCGTCAAACGTAACCATTACCTTCGACGATCGCAATTTTTCTTAAATATACTACCGATGCTCGGTCAATAGCCAATAACCATCGCTATTGGAAAAATCAATTTCAATCGCGATTTCAACGGATGAGAAGATATACTCTGGAGGCCCTACAGTGTACACTTCCTCAATTTTCGATTACGCAGCGAAATATTTACATTTTCATTTAAATAGATGCATTAAATGTTTTCATTTAATTTATGGTAAACTGCAGATTTCTGATACAACATTTCCATAAAACAACTTCCATTCATATCCTGTAATACAAATTAAAAATTGATACCTAAGTAATGTGTTTAAAAATGTAAATTCTCTACGTATGTCGAACATGGATTAGATTGTAACAGGCGTACGAATCGCGATATCCGCTTTAAATTTCATAAGACGATCTTAACTCCTTTCGATTCCGGGGAAAACGGAGTACTTATTTGGCATGAATGGCTGCTGAACTCCGAGCAAAAGGGTTGAGCAAGCCGTTTGGAAGTAAGCGTGACATAATCGATGTAAGCCGTCTAAATCTCACGATCTGAAGCGAATGTGTCGCATAGAAGTACGAGTCTCTCTCATAAGCGATGTCGAGTTCTGTCATACGAAGTGCTCGTATTCAACAGACGAATCTACGTGAAATACAGGTATCTACGTACGTAGGCAGCTTTGTAGTTGCTAGAGGAAGTTCCCGAGAGGAAATTCCAACGTGCTTACGGACTAACTGGATAATCATTGCTATTAGAGATCCACGAAAATTTGGGCAATAAAACGCGATGCTAAGTACCACTTTAATAATACTCTGTGAAATTGCTGTTGCACTTACGATATTGAATAAATGCAAAATTTGAGTGAACAGAACAATTTATTATACCTAACTTAATTTTCAATTCCAACGTAACTCTTATTAGTTCAGTTTTGAGAACACGCTAACAAAAATTCAATTTCATTAAAATCCCGTTTTACGTTTCATATTTTTTAAATATGCTGACTGGCTCGAACGTTTTTCCAATTTCGTTAGAAATAATCTGCATGGTAGAGAATTCAGTTCACTTGTTGAAGCTGACTCCGAATTAATTCTAAGAGAAAAACTCCAATCAACATCTGCCTACGATCGACTTTCGTCCAATTTAAATTTCTAATTCACCAGTGGAGCTACTTAGCGTTCTATCATTCGCCAGAATATTAACCACGAGTTCTGCTAAAATTTTATCTATTACTACTGAAACTTTCGCTCTGATATTCTATAATAGAATGGATTAAAAAATGCTTGTAAGAGAAATTCATATTTTTTACTTGAAAACGTACAGAAACTAAGGTTGAAAATATAAACTGGATTCAGACTTCGGGGACTTGAAGCATTGCAAAACAGAGGCAAAGAAGCATTTTCACTCTCATAGCCACTTGTTCATTTAGTAACTTAATTAAATTTACACAAAGAAGAAAATCTCATTATACTTGTGGCAGAAGGACGTGTAAGTAACAACTGAGAGAGAAGAATACAATTATCCGTATTCAAAAAGCTGCCTCGCAAACTCAGCGGTGGATTTAATTTCTTATTTGATAACGGTTTAATTTATGAAATAAGCCTGGAAAACCCGGGAAACACGCTTCTCATCATTTACAACCCAATTTCGTCCACCTTTGCATGCGACGACGCGTCGCCGCCGCTCGGCTGTATAAGCTCAAAGTGGCCCCTCTCAACAGTATAATTCTTTTCAACATCTTTCACAGAACGGTCGCCTAGTAAGAAACGGACCCTCTTAAAAACCCCGAATGCGCAAAAACGTGGCCACTACTGCTACTAGGGCTAGCCGTAAGAGATAGAAGGAACGTAGCAAAAGGGAGGGTGTGCAATTAAAAAAAATTCCCCTTAATTCAGCCGACGACGGGACAAGACGAGCGTCGAGAGACGCAAGAAAAGAGGAGCGACGAAGAGGGAATAGTAGCCCGTGTTCATCCGTGCAGCGCGCACCGTTCTAAACGTGGAGGGGAATTAAAACAAAATTAATCCAACAATGGTGTAAAAAAAAAAGCGAAGTTCGCGGCCGGACTAATTCAGCGTGGCACGGCACGTAGGAGGCTCCCGCTGGCAGAGATCCACTCCGGTGTTCTAAAGAGGAGCTCGCCCCTTAGGCATCGTCGACCACGAAATGGGATATACCCCCGGTAATATTTTTCAGTAGCCGCGACGTGCCCAGGGTAAAACGTCACCGCGAAGCCTGGCCTGGCTACCCCTGAAGCTGAAGGTAGAACAGGGAGGAGTAAAGGAGTAACGTAATCCCTGGTAATTTGTCATCCGCCGTGTAACACCCCGCGCGTTTCTTATTTTTCTTAGATACGCGCGTCATTCGCCCGAACCATCGTTCTCCGCATGCCGTAGAATGCAAAAAGCTGAATTATACGCGACCAGGCGAGGTAAATCATTCGGTAATCCCTTGATTGCGATAAGGATTTTAGAACGCTACGTGACGCGACCGCCTGGAAAAGCCGTTCGCCAGTCGAAGACGAATGCTTACGTGGAAAATTGTTGAGGAGTACGAATCAGATTACACGTTCCATACATATGGATTTAACAACGAACTAGATATATAAAAAATTATGAGGAACCAGGAGGAATTCTTGTACTGAATTATTTACATGAAGGAAACAATTTTCTGCATCAAACCAATAGAGAGTTACATTTTTTATAAGGCGGCGAGGCGAGGCTAGGTCGTAAGATGATACCGTCATGCCAGTCTTCCATCCCAACCGTAACCCTTTCCACGAGCAACCACGTACGGTTGAGAACGGTTCCCTCAGCCCGCTTTTCCCGTCCGCAAATAGGGAGAACGTAGCCGAGAGAGAACCCCAAGGCCCGCATCGTAAAGTATCGTTAATATAAGTTTGCACGGTGATTCACGCTCCGCAGCCAGTGTGACCGAGCTCTACGCGCGGCCAGGGGTAGAAATTACGACCGCGTAATACCTGCATCGCGATGCGTCCACGGCTGTAAAAATAGTAGTGGATCGCCAAATCCTGTTATCTACACAGGATCGAATACGAATTATACTCTAAATTAATAATCGAGATCGAGAATGAAAAACAGTTGTTCTTAATTAATTCTTTTATTCCTTAAATCTTCGAGGGCTGTTTATAAATTTGAGGGAATAAGCAATTCACGAAACATTCAAAACCACTTAAATTTAATCTCCAAATGTTAGAATTACATTAAACATGCTTTGCTACGTTATTATAGTAAAAGTCCCAATTTCTACTCACTGACTTAAGATTACAAATGAAATTATAAAAAGAAAGCCATTGAGGAGATATGACGTGAACAGAAATTGAGACAATTACTATATCTACTTTGCGCATAGTTACGTCCAGTTCAATTTCATTTTCTTCTTTGCCTCTTGTCATTTATCACGATTTGCTAAGGTGTCCCGTCTCATTCGCTTAAGAACGATATATGTATAGTCGAGTGGAAAAGAGTGGAGGATCTAAGCTTGTCGATGTTCCGGAATCTATTGGAAGCTGAAGCCAACGTTCTTTCGCCAAAGCTCTCTTGTTTGAACATCGATCTTAATCTCGCCAATCGATTCCCGTCATTCGATTTGTCATCTATTTGCCCTGATACCTCGAGTTTTTGATACTGCACTTTATGAAGTATCAGAACTCGTCGTTTCAAGTGCAATCCTTTGCATAAATTTGCATTGAAATAACATAAATAATTTGATCCTTTTAATCAGAGAAACATGATGTTGAATGACATATTATACGAACATATTTGAAATAAAAATGAGTATTCCATTAACTGATTAAGAATCAGTTTCGTATTGATTTTGATTTAATTACTTATTTGGTATAACTTCGTATATAATTATTTATTTCCATAACTCAAATTCCACACACAATGGAATATTTTTAAAAAGGAACAGCGGCCTTGGTCGTAACGTTTGGCCGCCAGATGTTTGGCTTTCCCCCGTGCCGCAGCTATTATTAGTTATTGCTGCGCCCAATTAGTTGGGATGCACAGAAATCCAACGTACCCGCGCTTGTAAGTCATGAATATTCACGACGAAATCAGTCCGTTCTTCGCGAGTTGCCCCATTATCACCGTGATTTGTCAATTACGAATTACCCGCGGAATTCAGAACTCCGCTGTATCCCCCCAATGTATTCAAACAATGTTTAAACTAAATGGAATCAACTGTGGTCATTGTATCAAAAGTGGTTGACTTACAAAAATCATTGCCAAATTTAACCAGCATTCCACTATGGGTGAAGCAATAAAATCAAGAATTTGAAACAGTCCAATATGAAATGAATTCATTCTTGTTGTGGAATTATTTGATAATATTTTTTATGATCTCATAGATCAGATGAGCATGTAAGTCGAAACCCAGAGATAAACCCGTGTAATAATTAATTTAAGAATATTGCCGAACAAACTTTTACATTAATCAGACGAGACGAAAATAGCACGAAGGCTAAAGTAGCATAAATAATTTGAATTTGATGACATGCTAAAACGGTGGCACACGTCGCCGTTAATCGAACGAGGCTTGACCCCCTCACGTCGGGGTTGGAAGCTCGTCAAGAGAATCAATGGCGGACAAGGCGCTTTATAATGAAGAAGAGCGGCGTCTACGTCGATATTACCCCGTAGGGTCGGGTCGGTTTCCTGGAGAAGCGCCGACGGCGCGTGGCGTGACATGGCCGACCTCTTTTGCTGCGCGGAGGAGCAGAAAACGATAAGTGACAGTGGTGCGAGGCGAGAAGTCGACTGTGATCAGCGCTGTCTGAACTCTGGTCCTAAGGTTGCTACTGAAAATGAAAGACGTCCGACGAATCCGCTGTCACTGCGCCTCCGGAATTAAACTTTTCAAGCAATTCGTGACTTCTTCCTAATCGATTTCTGACCCGTTTGATCTCAATTTAGATTTTATTCCACTCGACCGACTAGTTATTGATGACTCTGTAAGTCGATGTACCGAAATGCGTCAAAAATGAATCCTCTTATTACTGAACAATTTATAAGCTCGTTTGTTACAATGAGACAGTAAACTAAAATGTTGTGAAGTTATATAAGCTGTTTAATGGCAAATGCAGATTCGTGGATAATTGTACACGTTATCTTTACTTTGATAACGGATTCATCAGTGAAGTTGTCGAATAAATACACACATTCTGAGTTTGAGAAGTTCGTCTGTTTAAATAGATCGATGGCTTGTTTAGAACTTGTCTGGAACCGGGATTTTGCGATGAAGTTTGATGGAGATGTCATCACTGTATTCTCTGAGTTAGCTGACTATAGCAAAGCTATATAAAATGAGACGGCTATTATTCGACTGTATTTAATAGGAATGTTTTTTCTCAAATTAAGTATTAATATAACACAGATTACAGCTCTCAGACTGGGCTCTAAATTTTCATCTCAGTCGTTTCTTATAGTACACGCATTAGGTCATAAAAATCCTCTGTAGTAAAAAATATTTTCTTAGCTACGAGTCAACACAGAGGCAAAAAAAACCATTTCAGTATTTATCAACGTATAAAGCCGAGAATTCTTCACGCGTTTCATTTAAAAGTACGACTAAAAAGAAAAACACACTCATGCTCGCAACGTATTATAAGAGACATGGCTCCGTCATAATATTCCTAAGCTGTAAATCCACGTAGAAGTAGCCGGATTAAAGTATTGGAGAGTTGATTCCCGACGCTGAGCGCTGAGAGGTACAAGATGCTGAAGAAAGAATATCCCCGCGTCGAGCTAACGAGGCGCGGGTAACTCATCAAAGCGGCACGGTTCACAGCTCTGGGGCCGTGCAGAAACAAGTACCAAGTAAAATTGAAAAAAGTTCCGCGATTATTGCGATAAAGCAGTCAGAGGTCTTAATCTTTCAGCAAGTTCCTTCGCGGAGTACTCGCTCCGGCCACGAATCTATAGAAGGAAACGACGACGAAGACGACGTGAAGAGAACGTCCTTAGGAAGGGTCTCACTATAGTGCGTGTCCGGTAATTGTAAGCTCTCTCTCTGGACGGCTGTAACTTCAATTATCGCCGCCTCCTTTGTCCACGGAACAGTCAACTTTGATCGAAAGTCTCGTCTGGAGTGTGCTGGGGGGCTGAAGGAGACGTGGAAGGGCGGCAGCGACGCGGCGTCGGGAGAATCGAGGGAAGAAGATGACGCGTTTTCTTGTGCTCGAGCCGTTTAATTAAATTTTTCAGGCGAGAGCCGTTAGTTAAGGATAAAAATCCCTCGATGCCCGGCCCGGTGTCTCCCTTTCAGGAGCCTACGGCGCCGGAGATAATGTGATAATTCAAATTACTTTGTCGACGAGCGCATAGACCGGAGAAGGGGAGGACGAGCGCAGCAAAAAACGATCTCTGAAGCGTATCCTATTAAAATACTCGTACTCGTCGTCGAAGAACGCCCCGCGCCTCTTTTCAGGTGTAAGTGTAAACATACTCGCGAGCGAGTCAGCCAGCCACTCTCGTCGAACTACCCTCTCGAGCGACCCAATTTTTCTTTCAACCGTGAACTCTCCTCGCTGATCTCCGGAATTCTCAATTATCTTCGCGTTTCTCTGTAATAATGTTTAATGAAATCATCGGTGAGTCGCGCTGAGCATACTCTGAACGGTTGTTGCTTTGTGACTCGAAACCTTTAGGCGACGATGACTGGCTGGCGAAACTAATAAGCGAGTTTACTGTGAAGGCTTATTTGTTCGCGCTAGGCGAAGGATGAAATTCTAAGGGAGGAAGAAATTGTACATTTAATATTACCGTCGTCTCGTACAGTCCTCCTTCGTACTCAATTATTAGACAAGAACTGAGAAAGTGTTGGTCCATATTCTTGTGAGTGTAAGTACTCTGTTAATTATTCATACTATTTAATCTTGATTCAATACATTTATTGATACTATTTAATCTGAATTTTATATTCATGACATAATCACGGAATAATTATAAAAATAATTGTGGAGAAACAAGAAACGAACATCGACAATGAGGCTTATAGTGAACGCAACAATTATCATCGTACTTAGAAAGGATTCCGTCGGGAGAGAAAGAGACGAAACCGGTTGATTACATAATACCGTGTCGCTGTCGGCAGTAATTCAGCGGGTAAAACGCGGGCATTTTTCACGCCGTGCCGCGTGCGATTCCGCGACAACGCGGAGGAAATTTTATGGAAAATTGAACAAACGAGCGAGCCGAGGAAAAAAGAAAGGCCGCGGGAAACAATAAAACATCTTGTACGTGACGCGTTGGCGCGGCGACACGCTGCCATGCCGATGCAAAAGGTGTACGTCTGCCCAGCCACGACCCACTGGTGAGAGAAGGGTTGCAATAATAATGTGCTCCGCAACAAATCTCGGTGAAAAGAGGCAGAGGCGCCGGAAGCGCGGACAAGGAGAGTAAAACGACGCGACGGAGATGGCGTCTAGCAGACGTTGACAATGAAATTACAAACGACTCGCCGCCGCCGTCGCGCCGTTGGATACTTCTTCCGTGAAAATTACCGAATTCTTTTTCCCCTTTTTCCCGTCCCTCTCCTCACTCCGTTGTAACGATCGCTCATTCGACTGGCTCGTTCGTCAACGCGGGAAAACGAGGCCGAATCCCGCGTGCATGCAGCCTCCCGTCGACGGAAACGGTTAAGTTTCCGGTCCTACTTCTCACTCCCGGCGCATTGTCCCGTTCGTAAATCAATGCCGTTCGTCGAAACTGAAACCGTCCGAAATTTACGAGCACGTTCGACGACGTGAAAAACTCTGCCGAGCGACGACGTTTCGACAGTTCAATGATTCTGAATGAATCAATAAAAATTGATAGCTTCCTTGGTGCATTACAGAATCATTTAATAATTTCAAAGTGCTTCCCTCCTCCATTATTTGCGAAGCTTTTCGCATAATTATAGAACTTCCATAATGAAACAATGAAATACAGAAATGCAGGTACAATAATATATTTTAATTAATTATCGAACAGACGATAAGGAATTCATTATGAATTATTCATTTCGCGCATGTGATATCAAAGACCTCGTGATTAACGTTTGATCGACAAATAATCTAGTGATGAAACAGCGTGGCGAATCATTGAAGAGAATGGAGACATTGTTACGTAAACGATCGCGGCTGGTAAACCGGCAGCGGATGTTAATCACCGACATTCAAAAGCAAAGTGGGAGCCAAAGCAGGGTAAAGAAAAGAAGAGGAGGAGGACGGGCGAAACTTTCCGGAGCGCGATGAATTTAAAACAACCGGCATCGTACGTTTCTTCGGAACTTGGTAATTCAATTTGTGGACTCGCGGTTGAAAAATTCAGGCAATTCGCATCGCCGTGCCTAGCCTCCGCGTCCCGCGGTTTCATCGTCAATTTCTTCCGTATTTTTCTTACCAACGGATTCTCGCGGACAGTTACACGCCGCCTAGCTTCGTTTCGTCCGGGAATATCCCAGATTCCGCGAATAATTAATGAATACCTTCTTAATGAAAGAAACGAAATTGCAGGAAAATAGGAAATCTTCCTTTTAACGATCCGAATGTATTTCTAATAAAAACCGTGATACACGGTTTACAAAGATTTTCCGACTTTTTTCTATGTACTTATAATTCCTCGGTTAAATTTATCATACAGCAGACAATTTTCGTACTGGCTCGCAGATGTTCATCGAAATTATTGATAGAGAGAAACTCACGCCGATCGAGACGGCAGCCGCATGATAGACAGCCGATGTAAGATAATGCAATTAGCGCAATAATTCCGCAAATTGTGGCCACAGATGCCTCGTCTTCGGTTATTCCTGGACGCGCAGAGCAAATATTAGCCTGTACCAAGCTTGAATCCTCGGGTTGGCCAATGTCCCGCGTTACACGAACTGAAGCGCGTTTCGATATTCCTAGCTCATGTTCCGTTATATCTCTCCCGAACCCGGATTTACCGAGGGATTTGTTCACGGGAATCAATGGAATCTTCGACAGGTCAAGCAAACATTGATTTCTCTAAGGATTCCGTTATATTTTCCGAAATTTAAAAGTTGTCTAACAACATTTTTGCTATTATCTTATTATAGGACAAATTGCTTCGCAATTATTAACTTCAGTGTAATTGCAGATCTTTTTACGAATTCTACTGAACTGTCAAAGAAATTGTAGGACTCGTCAGCCACATAAATTCTAACAATCGTCGGTGTTCTCCTCGCGCAGAGAACACGAGTCTCGACATTTCCCAGGAGAGCCGAACTTATTATTGCATTGCCAAACCACGTACTACAATGCGGTTTCTATATATAATTCCTGGAGCATCGGATTCTGATGGAAGGATTTATCGTCTGCGGGGGAGACACTGAGGTGTTTATTACCTTTGACGTGTTGCGGTGTATCGGACCTGGTACAAAACGCGGTTCCTGACCGAGGTTTCAAACCTGATTGAGTGATATCGAACACGATGCTTAACAAACTCGTCGCTGTACAAGCACTCTGAAGTTATTAATAATCCTACGTAGTATATGATAGTAATATTCATTAAGTAACTAATTAACTAATTTTTAATTAGCCATACCTATTTTAGTTAATGCCATTGTAAAACATAGGTGAATTTTTTACTGATTAGTATTTCTGACTAACCTGAAACTAAAATATTGGCTATAAGAAAGTAGTTCGCTCACACCAGACGTGCATTAAACGAAACCGTTACCCGGAAAGTTTAAATGTTCAGATTTTATGGGTGGCTAACAAGAAAGCACAAAATTTTAAACAGTATAGCAGATATAAGAGACTATGAAATTTTATAGATCTTCATAAAATCAAAGTTTCATTATCCATCGCGAATCTTCATTTTGATAGAACTATCCATCGCGCAACTTTCCCGGTAATGAACGAGTTACGCGAAGTTGTAGTACTAAATAATTCATAATCGCAACATAAATAGAACTTCCGGAAATTATGCAGTTTTTACTTGTATCAAACTCCTGTGTGCGATAATGAAAAGGAAATGAGTGAATTTAGGATCGATTTATACCTCACGTCTGAGAATGGGTTTTAGCAAAGTAAAAAAAGAAACAAGAAATTTGGTAAATGCAGTTACGAAAAAAATGGATTCTATAAATATTTATACGACTGATGTAGTTTTACGAAAGGAACCGACAGTTGGGAAAATGACAATACATATACATACGCATATCGGATACGGGCAAAACCGTGATAATTGAAATTTCGTTCTACAACCCGTTGTTCAGTATTACAAAAGACTGAAATCATGTTACGAATTCTTCGTAGCGAAAACAAATTCTCGAAAAATTGGATGGTCAGGGAAAGCCAGTTCTGTAAACTGAACTGTCTACAATTGCAACATAGAAACCGCTATTGTATGTTTCATAAGAAAAATATTCTTCCCAAATTCATCCCAAAAATAACGTTAATAGAAATACATTTGTCAAATCTGTAAACGTGTAAAAGTATCTTGAACGAAGGTACGAAGAGAATAAAGATTATGTGAAATTGATACACGATCTTCATCTATACTCGCGTGCGTAACACCAGGGGTATAAATATTTTCCGCGTGACGATACGTTATGTTTCCGCGGTTTAACGTGCATTTATCCGATTTCATCTGACTATTAAGTAATCCAGAGATTCGCGGGTGTCATTAATCACCGCAGGCGCGCCGGCTGTTACGCGGGAACGTTTAAACTCGGGACACTGGCCTCGTCGCGTATCGCAGCAAACGATTCGCAACAGCGAATTTATTAGCGTCACGGGCTAATCGAATCAATAACCGCAATTACGAATTTTCACCTAACATCTCAACCGCGCCACGGCGGCGGCCGAAACAGTGGGCGCCGTGTAGTAGTAATAGTATCGATTTTCGAGTTGATACCGAATGCTACTACGACCCGCTGGTATCGAAAACTGCATTGCGTCTGGACGAGTTGCGGCTACGTCGCGTCGCGCACGGCCTGCAGTTAGATCAATTGCATCAAAATTGAAATTGCAGTCTACGGCTTCGTTCCTTTTGAATCGTGTGCCGAAACAATTGCTTTAGCAAAGCGATATTCAGTCGGCTTTTTTTCTATTGATCTGTAATCTATCGTTTCAACAACAAATTGTACCATTTGAAACCAATGAAAACAATATCTATGCAAGAAAGAGAGAGAGAGAAGAGCCCAAACTTGATCGTTTTAAATATATACATATATATTTTACAGGGACTGCATAATATGATACACTAAGCAAGAGGAAGGTAGGTATGTATGTATCTACGAGAAAGGTTCTACGTATTTTTCTTCCTAGCAGCTATTTGCAGTAAACGAAAACTTCGAAGAATGTAAAGTCGTTGACAAAATCTCGGAAAACTAAAACTTCTCTCACAATTTCGGAAAATGCTTCGAATAAAAGTTGTAGATATTGCTATTACTTGTAAAAAAGGTGATATATAATTTTTTTCTATCTCGAATACTGTAGGAGAAATCGATAAATTATTTGGTCCATCGCCAATTACTCTTTAACGACTGGAGTTAGAAGGAAATTGCATAGAACCTTTTTTTATATCTAACAACTACAGCTGTGTACATATTTTATCAAGATTTACAGAAGATTAATAAATGACATCAAGAATGAATATCTTTTTTTGGTGAAAGACCGTGTTATGAAATTTATGTACAATAAATGACAAAGGTGATAGAGATCGTTTTTCCAGCAGTGAAAATAAATAAGCGAGGAACTTTTAGCGTGCATGTTAAACGAGGATGAATAAATCTGTTGTCGGTGCATGCATGAGCGATGAGCACAAGGGTTAAAGAGTTAATTGCGTGATATTTTAAGTGGCGAATTAATAGACAGAGAGAAATAAATGAGGTCTATGTAGATAAAGAAGCTATGTGGGGATACTGCAAACAATTCGTTATCCAATTTATATAATCAAGTAGACATCTTCAACAAAGTTGAAAGTAAAGAAAATTAGTTAATTATTGAAATGTCAAAACATACAATCACAACAGAGTGTTCGTTTAATCAATCCTGTCGGAAGCTCTTGGTTATTAAAAAGGACAGATGTTGTGCTAATGAATCTGAGCGTAAAAAACACAGTCCTTCATTACGCGGCAGGGAATCGAATCGAAGCAAACATACCCATCACCAATGAACATCACCTCGCGACACAAATTCGAATGGCCCATTGAGACATGATTAAAAGAGAATCATGAGGAAACTGACAAAGAGAAGGTAATCGCAGAAATGACACAGATTGCAGTCGGGTTGGACTGTCAGCGTTGAAACAGGAAAAACAAACCGTGGATAAAATCACTCGGGCACCTTCAAACCTCCCCCGGGAGTGTTTAAAGCTATGACGCACGCCAGAATAAGCGCATTCATTGGCATAATACGCGATGTCAATTTTCCAGCGCCATTTGGACGCAACGGGAACGGAATACACGGCCCCATCGTATCATCGAAATAGTCCATTCAGGTGATCGCGACTGAATAAGCCAGGGCTTTAAAACGCATCGACAACTTGCAAATCCGCTAATTTGGTCGTGTCAAGCTTGCACTACTACAACCATCGGCGCGCTTAGAGCAAAAAACCTCAATTTCGTATTTCTCCAAAATCCCATTCGAATATCGTTTGCATCCTGCTTTATCTCGCTGATCGTTTGATTTACGAAGATTTTATATTTGCCACTCTCGTTCGACGATTTTACCTATACCTAATTAATTTCATTGACGTGCATAAATGTCAACTAGAGAGGATCGTATTTAGCGATGGCACTACGTGATTAATTTTATCTACGATGTAAAGTGGGGAAAGGACGTAACAAAGTTTGTATGAAAAACCATCTTCGTAAAACCAATTAGGGATGCACCAGTCTCATCGTGAATATGTTGCGTTGAATCTGGCTGCTCGATACATGTACACATGAAATCGATAATTTATATGGAATGTACCGGGCAATTTCATAACCCAGATTCTATTTAGAAAGCCAACTCTTTTTCTATCGTGAAAACACATCTTACACTTCTAATTAAATTTTCTCTTCCAATATTTGTTGCATTTCTAAAAATTTTCAATTTAACTGGCGTTCGTAATTTAATTTCTTGCCTCGCAAAAACATTCTTCTATATTTATACTGCTGCGTTCCGAAAATGTAATGTAATATGTAAAAAGTCAGGTGCTCGGGTGGAATAAAAGCAATGCTACTCGACTAATTTCGGCGGTGTTTTTTTGTTTCAATTGAAAAAAGGGTTGAACAAAGAAAACCGACGTTGGAAGCTTCCCGTTAATTAAACTCCTGGCGGTCGATTGCGTTACTTCAACACGCGCAAATATTTCATTCATTCTGAATTCGTTTAAAAAAGGGTTCCTCCTTTCGCTACCCTTACCATCCTTTCGCGGTTCCCATCCCCCGGCTTCTCTTAGGTCCTGTTTGCGTAACACAGTGACGCAACGCGGTCAATAAAATCGCTGAAAAACGTGAAAGTTCCCCAGACAAAGCGGCAATTTAGCGCAACCTCACCGGTTTCGTTACTTCTGCAAATAACGTTAAAAAGCTTCCCATTGTAGGCTCCATTCATTTGTTTCAGAAACACGAACGCAAACTGGAGTAGAAAAGCAATAAAAATGCGCCGAGTTAACTGTTGATCCTTTGAATGGAACAAGCGTGTTTAAAAAACAAAAGTTATACGGATATTCGTCGTAAGCGAGTTTAATCGGGATATACATTTCCTATCTTATTTCTTATTATGATACAGAATTTCCTCGTATTGTTTTTAATTTTATGTCGACGAAGCTGTGTAACAAAATTTCATGCATTCTCGTGCACGCACAACGAGAAAAATGTGTATTTAATTAAACCTTTTCGTTCTTTAACTTATCTCTACCAATTCAGAGTCTTATCATAGTATACGGGCTGCTGTCTATTTCGCCGCGGTTTTAGTCGACTCGGAAATGTCCTTCATTTACTTGCACGCACGTGGAAATCATCTTCCTTAAAAGAAACTACGAAATTGGACATACAGTTACGATTTTATAACAAGGCAAGCGAACGTGTGTGTAATTTATATCTACAAACAGGTTTACCGGTAACGATAAATTAATTTCTAGAATAACATCATTAAAAGAACCTCAAAGCGTAGATTTACATAACTCACTCATGAGCTTGGCGAAAATAAAATTCGATATACAGAAATATACGCATTAATTAAATAAAATCTACGAGAGTTTT
>NW_017150506.1:0-271 GCF_001652005.2 Ceratina calcarata | reverse complement strand
AATTATTTTCTATAATGAAAAAGACGAAATCTGTTATTAGAAATTCATTAAGTAGATACCACAGTAAATGTTCATTAATAGTTCACTCATGCAGAACGTTCGTTCCAAAATGTAAAACAATTAGTACAATGGAAAAAATCAAAGCACAGCAAGTTTTTGAAAAATCAAAGGACAGCTTTTTTGTCGGTACAGAGAAGATGAAGAGTTTCTGGTTTAGGAGCGATCCCTATCCATTTATTTCCTGATTTTAGTTGGATCCAGACGGTGTTCT
>NW_017150505.1:0-271 GCF_001652005.2 Ceratina calcarata | reverse complement strand
AAGAATAGTAGGCGTATTACATAATCTAAACACTTATACCACAATAAGAGACGGCTGTAGCCAGTCGTCAACGAAATCTCAACTTCCTCTGTCTGACTAGATACAAGAACGGTACAGTAGATGTACCATACAAGTGGACTGATTCAACATGAATCGTGATAGTAACCCGGAGAAAGTAGAGGAACTATTAATCTCTCATTTGAAAGAGAAAAATGATTTCCGAAAGGAAAAACCATGGACCATTCGTTATTCCCCGTTAGGCGGATACGGT
>NW_017150504.1:0-271 GCF_001652005.2 Ceratina calcarata | reverse complement strand
GATTTCTATCATTGTTTACCCTTCTTCCTGTTTTTCCTGTTTTTTTTTTTAGTAATTTGTTCCGCGTTATAATTCGTATGGGGTTTTTCTATTATCATATTTATAGCTGGGGTGTTGTTAGTGCGTTCTTACTCTCTTCTTCTCTTCTCTTTCTTTCTTTTTTACGAGAGTTTTCTGCGTTAGTGTATGTATTCGAGGTTGTTCTCTCTCCTCCCATTTGTCTTCTTCCTTTTTCTCTCTCTCTCTCCCTCTCTCTGTCTTCTTCTCTTCG
>NW_017150503.1:0-271 GCF_001652005.2 Ceratina calcarata | reverse complement strand
TTGTTGGCGGCCGAGAGGAGGATAATAGATGCTACAGGAGAACTGGAACAGGAGGGGCGATCGAGAAAAGACGCAATGGATCTATTGGATGTACTGAGGAGAAAAGGAAGACAATTTGTATGTATTAGCAGAAAGGGATCTGGGGCTGGGGCTGAGTTGTATGAAATTGAGAGGTTGATAAAAGGAAGAGGGTTGAGTTGTTTTGATAATTAGGATTGATCTATTAGGGAATGTGTTTTATATTTAGGTCAGAATTAATGTGGGATTACTA
>NW_017150502.1:0-271 GCF_001652005.2 Ceratina calcarata | reverse complement strand
ACTTACGGAGTAATGCATCCTCGAATTGATTTGTTATAAGGATGACTATGATCAATTCCCAATCGTCCACAGTGTCATTCCATCTGCGCACTGCTTGCAGTGCTTGTTCAATGTCAATCGTCACCCCCCTGCTCTAAACTTCCCAAATCTTTCTCTCGGATCATTCTTACTTGAAGGATCGGAGCGAGCAGGGATTTAATGATGATACGCTGTTTAGCGAACTGTTTCTCAAGCGTGTCCCACGCTACCTGGAAATTGTCATTGCAAATTT
>NW_017150501.1:0-271 GCF_001652005.2 Ceratina calcarata | reverse complement strand
CCATCTGAGTGCACCTTTTCCAGAATATTCTATGACGCGGAGAATCCGCGAACAGATACCTTGGGTAGAAATAGAGTTTTGTTTAGTTAATTTTGTTTCTTCACACGTAAAACAAGAGCTGAATTTACTTTATCGAGCCGTATTAAACAAAAGCAAAGTTCTTGATTATCTGGAGAATTTTGCAGAGGTACTTGGAAACATGAAGGAGCCCGATATGTTTGTTAGGTGAATACCTAACCGGGTCCGGATAGGAGCGGGAAACGGGTTTACG
>NW_017150500.1:0-271 GCF_001652005.2 Ceratina calcarata | reverse complement strand
CCGGCTACCATTACGGTAAGCCCATACGGGTGTTAGAAGCACGGGTAAAGCCGCTGTCGCCTAGGATAGCGGTAGTTATTAGAGCCACGGCCCGCTTCACGGGCAATAATCGAATCCGAGAATCTGGCATTGGCCAGATCCCGCGTCGCGTAGTAGTAGAGTTTCATTAGTAGATAAGTTAGATTAATCCGCTGCCAGAGTCGAAGCGTGACCCCACCTTCTCCGTCGCGGATATCAATAGTCGTAGCCCGCGAAATAGTATAACTCTAAT
>NW_017150498.1:0-271 GCF_001652005.2 Ceratina calcarata | reverse complement strand
ACGATTCAAAAATCGATTATTTAAAGAGAATCGAACGTCCCTAATTCAAACATGCATTAAACAGAACATTCGCGACCTAGAGATAAACATTGTTAGAATATTTTATACTCTAAGTGAACCATTACACTACGTCCTATTAATCTTTAATGTAACCAAGGCTGAAAATGCTGTTCATTACATCGAATAGAAATGCGTAGATCATTGAGACCGCGTGACGAAAATCGAAGAAATGGTCCGTGGGCAACAGATTAGTGATGGCGATGCAATATTG
>NW_017150497.1:0-271 GCF_001652005.2 Ceratina calcarata | reverse complement strand
GTACTATAGAAGTGTTGAAATGATAAATGGAAAAGTTTGAAGAGCAGGACGAATATAAACACAAAATTAAATTATTTCCATAATGTTGCATATAAATTGACGTTATCAATTATCAAAGATTTCCTATTTGTTTCTATAATATACTATCGTATTTTGTTGTATTTCAATGTGGACGGATGCCGTATTTTGTCAGAGGCTGTACATGTACATGTGCATGCGCTTATCGGTGGGAAAAGTTTATCGAGGCTTTGCGCCGGTGAATTTTTCCAAG
>NW_017150496.1:0-3965 GCF_001652005.2 Ceratina calcarata | reverse complement strand
GGAGAACGTTAAAAGAGATTCATAGGTACAGACGGTAATAAGATAAGTTCAAAGACAACACAAGAGGCGTACAGAACAGACAACAGGCGACTTGTTCATCTAGGATAGTGTACAAAAACACAACAAATACTCTGTAAACCATAACTACGAAATAAACAATATACATATGGAAAAATTGTAACTGGTCCCTATCACTCCCTGGCGTATCCTTGTAAACCAAAACGTAGAATCGACCAAATTACCTACAGCGGTAACGGACATTACATTCGCAGTTGATAAGTCAGCGTGAAACCAGATAATCACTATAGAAGGGCAACGCCAAGGTAAATGGTAAGGTCCCAATCGATAAAACGATACACACTGCGGTTCAATCGGGCCATCGAACAGATCAGCATTTGCGACCGGTTGGCGCAAGTCAGGGCAACTAGGGTAAAGGTATAAATCACAGAGGGAACGCTAGGCAGAAGATAGGGGGCGGCCTGGTCATATAGCAACTAAACAGCAGTAGTAATAGACGTAAGATCATAAAAGAAGACGATGAACGGGCAACCGAGATCTGGTAGCGCGATGGGAGAGAGTAGCGTGCTAAAATGCGTTCAAATAAACCTAAGGCGATCCCAGGCGGCCACAGGAGCGCTTGTCCATTTCATGGCTAAAAACAATATAGATGTGGCCATGATTCAGGAGCCATGGACTCCGAAAAAAGATAGAATAGGCGCACTCAATGCTATTGGCGAAGTCCTGTCAAAACAACAAGAGGGGATAGAAACAAGAGCTTGTATGGCAGTCAGTAAAAGATTAAAACTAGTGCTTCTGCCACAGTTCAGCAACAGAGACATGACAACGGCAATGCTAGAACAGGTCTCGCCGAGCGGGCGGATAAACAAACTTGTTATCGCATCATGGTACCTACCACACCATAGACAGAGCCCGATAGACGGAGTAATGGAAAATACAATAAATTGGTGCAACCAACAAGGATTAGAGTATATCGCGGGAACAGACGCCAATGCGTGTAACACAGCATGGGGCAGTACAAAAACAAACAAAAGGGTTGGAACCCTGCTAGAATTCCTTGAGTTAAACGAACTAACATGGGCAAATAAAGGTCATAAACCGACGTTTACTACCTGCATCAGAGAAGAAGTGCTAGACATCACGATCGTCTCGGTCGACAAATTAATCGACATAAGCAAATGGCGGGTATCAAACGAGCCCTCGCTCTCGGACCATACTTATATAACATACGAAATCCATTTGAACAACTCGAAACAATTCACTGAAGGTAGATAAAAGAAAGGTTGACTGGAAGAAGTTTAGAGAGGAACTAGCCAAGAACAAAGGGAATATACCCAAGGATTACGGTACATCGGACCAGCTAGACTTGGCAGCGGACTCACTGAATGAACTGATTGGTAACGCGGCTATGACTGCCTCCAAGGTGATAAAGGGTGTTGAAAAAATCAAGGTCCCTTGGTGGAACTCGGATCTAACCAGACTAAGGGATAATTGTCGCAAACTCAAGAGCAGAGCCAGAAGAACAACGAAGAACTGTGACAAAATCAGAGCACAGAGGGCTGAACGACAGCTAAAAGATAAGATCAAAAGAAACAAAAAAGAATCATGGAGGAAATTTTGCGGAAGTCTAAAAACAACAAAGAATATTGCAAAACTAACTAAGATTATGGAGAGAACCGACAGCAGTAACCTAGGATTGCTAAAAAAGAACGACGATACTTTCACCAAGAGCACCAAAGAAACGTTGGAACTACTGCTTCGAACACATGGTAGTTACAAGAAAAAAGAAGAAGCTAAACATTCAGGGAGTAAAACTGAACGGCACCCAACTAACTTTAAAGAAGGAGGTATGATACCTGGGGATCACTTTCACACCAGACCTCTCCTGGAGGAATCATGCAGACAGAGTAATCAGAAGGGCGAAGAACAACCTTGCACTGCTTAACAGAATGATTGGAGCAACATGGGGGTTAACGCCGGTAGCTTGCCTATGAGTGTATCAAGCAATAATCATCCCGAGACTCACCTTCGGAGCGATCATCTGGTGGAAAGGAATAGACAACGATATAATCAGGAGAAAACTCGAAAGCCTACAACATAATGCGCTAAAAAGTGTCCTGGGACCATTCAGATACTCACCTACTAAGGCCATGGAGGCACTGCTATGCGTTGCACCGCTGAAGGTAAAGGTAGAGGAAACTGCCCTCCGAACCATCAGTTTGTTAAACAACTGGGGAACATGGATTGGTAATGACAAAGAACACGCAAGTATCGAAAAAACAGCGGAAATGGAAACAGGTAGTAGACTAACGTACATCCTAAATGCTCCATCAGATAGAATCACTCCGATCTACAGATTTGGCAGGAAATTCAAGACGATCATCATGAAAAGAACAGACTGGACTAGGGAAGGCACTAACAAATTGGAGGGCTGTGAAACATGGTACACGGATGGTAGCAAAGATGAAGAGGGGTACACCGGATGTGCATGGACAGCCAACAAACCAAATACAGGATTCTACGAGCACATGAGCAAAGACAACACGGTATTTCAAGCAGAGGTGTTAGGCATAACGAGATGCACTGAAATGTTAGAGAACAAAACTCGAAAGAAAAGAATAGCGATTTTCACTGACAGTCAAGCTACGATAAAAGCCTTATCGAGTAACGTCTTTATGTCTAGACTGGTCCTCGAGTGTAGAGATAAACTAAACCTGCTAGCTGTCGCGAACATAGAAACCGTGGTAGGATGGTGTCCAGGTCACAAAGGCATTAAGGGCAATGAAAAAGCCGACAGGTTGGCAAGGGTAGGAGGTCAGACTAAGAAAATAGCAATAGGACCTGAACCTTGGATCCCAATACCCTATGCAGTGAACAAGCAAGAATTGAGAAGATACTCGTCTGAAAAGTTAAAAAGAAGATGGGAGGAAACATCTGAGTGCAGACAGGGGAAAATAATGATTGGAGAACCGAATATAAAAAAGGCCAAGACCATCACTACAATGACGAAGAAAGAGGCAAGGATAGCAGCATACACGTACACGGGACATGCACCGGTAGGTTACCATCTTCACAAAATGGGCCTTTTGGACAATGGCAAATGTACTGTCTGCCCTGACGAGGACGAGACGACATACCATATTCTAGCAAAATGTGTCAGATACACCAAAACCAGGAGGGAGATCTTCAAATGTAGCAGAATAGAAATAGATGAGGTTAAGTCACTTCGATCCATAGACATTGTCAATTTCATGATAAAAACGGAACCATGGAACAAGGAGGCAGGTGTCATACAATTATAGACTCAGGCTAGCCAAAAAACTAACACTCCGCACACAATTTAAGAATAAAACAATCTGCAGGTCTCAAACGAGAAATGAGTGAGAATGAGTCTGAAGAGATCAACTTCTCAGAACCGACAATAATCCCCCTTCCGCAGTATAGTTTTCAAACCATAAGCGGCACACTAGACAAATGCAGCCAGAGGAATAAACCTCCTACCCAGGATGGTCGCAACTCTCTGCATTGTAATTGTAAGCTAATCTGGCATCAGCAGCCACTAATATTCTTTTCCCTCCCACAGCCAAAGGGGACTGACCTAAGCAAATAAGCGCAAAGGGCATCGAAAGATCACAGTACTATTAGTGACTTCACTAAGCAACACGGATCAAAAATGAACACGTCGCTGTATCAGCAGAAATCCACAACTGAGACGACCCTCTAGGTAATAAACTTGCTGCGACCACGGATAATGTGAAACATAGAGGGGCGACGCATATAAAAGGACGCATTTTAGGCGGGAAAGGTACAGGTTAAGGACAAAAGGACGAGGACAAGTAGCAGGTGGACCGAGTTGAATGCAATTAGATAGGATAGCTAAGGCATCTCAAATAACAATAAACAAGCAAGGATCGAGCAAATTGCAATAATAAAGATAGGATAAAAAG
>NW_017150495.1:0-271 GCF_001652005.2 Ceratina calcarata | reverse complement strand
TGGCATGTACCACAAATATTGTTCGTTTTATTATTAGTACACTGTGCGATTTGACACCGTTTACGTTTCATCGAAATATGTGTCTGGTTTTGTGACGATGTAGATGGTGATATTCCTTCTGCCTGAACTGTAGATCGACCGGTTAGTTCTTTGTAGTCAATTGCAAGCTCTTCGGATAACTGGAATAAAAAGTCTTTTCTTGAAATATTTTCGTTCGGTTTTTTGCTTCGTATGCACCACGAGCATATAAAATTGCTATAAACGCATTCAA
>NW_017150494.1:0-271 GCF_001652005.2 Ceratina calcarata | reverse complement strand
ATCAACACACTCGCGTCACTCGAAGCTCGCGGTAACACTACCCGAAAAAATATTCTATAGATCGCTTTTGTTTGTTTTACGCCTACTGCCATTAATGTCTCTCCTTGCATGAAATATACTATATTCCTTTTATAAAGTACTTCATGCCCTTTTTCGGTACACGCCCCTACTGAGAACAAATTCTTTTTGAAACCCGACACGTATAACACGTTTTCAATACGTCCAACGCACCACTGACCATCAATCAGTCTTTCAATGGTAACAGTGCCTT
>NW_017150493.1:0-271 GCF_001652005.2 Ceratina calcarata | reverse complement strand
CCCCCTAGGGGAGACTAACACATGCACGTAGCTGGCTCAATTTCGTTGTTACTAACTGTACTATATCGAGGGGGACGTAAGATGTTGGTAGTATTTTTGCAAAAAGTGGAGGCGCCTTAGAGATTCCAAGGTCACCTCTATTTTTTTAAATGACATACTTTAAGAGGATCCCAACCCCAAGGTTGATGTGAGATTGAACGTATAAAATAAAAATGCCAATGTCTCTTCCTGTTCATTTATTACTGACAATGTACTCATTTCCACAATACAT
>NW_017150492.1:0-271 GCF_001652005.2 Ceratina calcarata | reverse complement strand
AGGCTTCCCTCGCGGTGTTTTATAATATAGGCACGGTATACAACGGTTCACGTATTGCTCTACGCATCCCTTAAGCCCGGGAAAATAGTATTCGCGTTTTACCTGCTCCGTGGTTTTCTCTATTCCTAAATGAGCTAACGCATGGTGGGCTTCTGCTACTATTTGATA
This sequence comes from Ceratina calcarata, assembly GCF_001652005.2. Classification (NCBI taxonomy): domain Eukaryota; kingdom Metazoa; phylum Arthropoda; class Insecta; order Hymenoptera; family Apidae; genus Ceratina; species Ceratina calcarata. The sequence goes on along the minus strand of NW_017150492.1, from coordinate 103 downwards.
TCGCAGATCGGATGGAACGTATAATCGCCACCTTCCCTTATCGGTTCTGTATACTCGTGCATTGCACATCGTAAAGCGTTCGTGTGTCTTTTTGTCACCTGCC
>NW_017150491.1:0-271 GCF_001652005.2 Ceratina calcarata | reverse complement strand
AAGCTCGCGCTAACCGAGCGCTCTGATTGGTCCGGGTTTTTTGTTAATAACTCTTTAACCGCGCCTCGGATAACTTTTTCGCTAAGGAAAATGTTGTTTTAAATTACGTGAGGAACCTCCCATTTCAATATCTTACACTAGTTTCGGAAAATTATCTCTAATTTAAATACTATACCTTAACTTAATAACTAATTAATAACTAATTAAAATAATAACTTTAATCGTTATTCAAATGGAATGGATGGAGAAATGATAGATTGTTGATAAGCCG
>NW_017150490.1:0-271 GCF_001652005.2 Ceratina calcarata | reverse complement strand
AGTTTAGCAAATACATAGAACATTGTAATTTTATTAGAAACATTCTAATTTTATTATTATACATTATTTCCCTATATAAACTAGTGTACGATTTTTTTATCAGTTTATACTTGATATGTTAAAAAATAATTAAAACTCATCAGTGAAATTATAAATGTGCCATCAAAAATAGATTTTGCGCCTTGCAATTTTTGATACATCAAAAGTAATGAAATTATTTAATCATTTAAGAATAAACTATTGCATGTTTAAAGAAAATATTTCATATACA
>NW_017150489.1:0-271 GCF_001652005.2 Ceratina calcarata | reverse complement strand
TGTATGTTACGCATTTTTATGCATCATTTAAATGTTGGTCCTCTTCTCTTATATTTCTGTGTGCGTATACGAGCACGCGTGTGTATACGACTAACCGTGTGTTGTGCGCACATACAAGATACATAATATTCGTCTTGAAATCTACATAAATTAAAACTCAGGAAAATTTACTTTTTACTTTTGAAAAGAATCGTAAAATAACTGCTTCAAACTGTCATACAGGGTGAATCACGAATCGTGATCAGTAGAAATTAGTTTATTAGCATTAGCA
>NW_017150488.1:0-271 GCF_001652005.2 Ceratina calcarata | reverse complement strand
CAATCGCCTGTGTTTGTTTCAGTCAGTTTTAGTAGCTCATAATACACTACGTCGAACTAGTCCCATCAAATATGGAGCATAACCTTAGAGTCGTGAATATTCGGTTTTTCCCGTGATTTTCTGCACTTGGGGTTATCGTAATGAACCCATTTTTCGTCCCCAGTCACAATACGATGCTGAAATCTCTTCCGTCTTTCCCTTGCAAGCAGCTGTTCACAAGCAAACAAACGCCGTTCAACATCTCTCGGCTTCAACTCGTACGACATCTAAT
>NW_017150487.1:0-271 GCF_001652005.2 Ceratina calcarata | reverse complement strand
CCGTCCACCGATTCTCATCGTTCTATTGGTTCATCTGTTCTTGAAAATTCTGAGATATTATAAACATACATTACTCGTGTTCAGAAAACACTAAATATATAAATCACGATTCTGCGGCATACTCATAACTCTGGTAACATGCATTCTCCTTTACAAATCCATAACTATGATGGCATAAAGTAAACTACCCTTCTCTTGATTTTCAGTTAGCTCTTACCGTACTTTGACGAGTCAGACTCGTGATCAGAATTTTGTACTTAACATGAATATC
>NW_017150485.1:0-4825 GCF_001652005.2 Ceratina calcarata | reverse complement strand
GTGATCCCATACCGCAGTGATATACCGTGCGGTCTATCTCTATTTTGCACTGTCGCACGTGCGTAGCATCGAAGTTGTTCACTTGTAGTAGTTGGACTTCTGTCGTTTCCGTTTTAGGTTCTGCGATGGTAGCTCCACAGTCTGGCGGGTCTATTGTCGATATAGTTGTTATATTCAATGATGGTGCCCCACAATCGTAGCCCATTAGGGCCCAGGCCGGTATGAGGCTTAAGAGTAACAAGAATGGTAACGCGTTCGTTGAAGACATGTTGTCCGGTGGACGTCCCGAGATCGACTGGCGAGGCTGCTTCATCGATGGACAGACTCGCTTTTCGGGGGTAGAGATTGTACTGGTCATTTTATCTGGCGGCTTGCGCGGCTTTGTTTCTCGCATTACCGAGATATGGTTTATTGGTAACGTACGTGCCTTATCTCTGGCAGTTCCTGTGTCGTTCTTATCTCGTTGCGTTATCGGCTGCAGTGTTTTGACGGCGGCGACCGCTTTGTCGCGTAGCACGGTGGTCCCGTCGTTGATTCGTGAGAGTGGTATTTCACTCTTATCGGTTTCGTGAATGCTGATATGAAATGCTTCTTGGTTAGCTGATATGCTGGTTTCGCCAGCGTGAGAATCATCTTGCGGAGTGTTCTCGTCGTTGCTGACGAGCGGCTCGGTGTTACCAAATACTTCTAGTATTTCTTCCATTGTCTGCTCCATCTCGACGTCGTCGGTGGGCTGAGCTTCCACGACTCCGTTTTCGTCGAAGAGTTGGAGAGGATTGAAGTCGTCTTCAAATTCTTGATGGAAGGGTAACGTCGGATTTTGGCAAGGATCGATGTCCTCGGGTTCTATTGGTCGTACGTGTGAGAATAGTACCGGCTTTGGGTACCATGTACCGTTGGTTCTCACCAAGGTTGCGGTTGCCTCTTCGTTAGCTTGAGGCGGATGGTTACGCGAATACGGATCGTTCGTGTCCGTATGTGTTTCCATTACTTCGCTGTTTTCCCTGAAAATTCCTATGGGATCATTGTCCACGTACGTTTCGGCAGGTTGGGGGTCGTCCCATTGTTCGAACTCCTCATCTGAGTACGAGGGGATTTCCTCGTAGGCGTATAGGTCGTCTTCTATCTCTATGTCAGGTAGCTCCTCTAAATAGTCGAAGTTCGTTTCGACGGAATCCACGTCCATTTCGAAATCCTCTTCTGGGTTTACGAAGAAGTTTGGCTCGCGGAATTGTATGTGGGCGGTCCCGGGGTTGGGGCGAGTAAATGGAATTTTCGTTCCCTTTAGTGTTACGCAATTGTTAACGTACGAAATTACTGCTCCCTTTTCGAAGAAGTCAGTTTCCAGGATTCCTTTCATTTGGACTGGGAAGTCGTCCTGTACGACGTAGAATCTTGCTGGTTCAGCGTTTATTGTCAACTGGGTTGTTCCCAGCGTCTTCACTACTCCCTTCGTTACATTGGTTATTTCTGGAGTACTTTTAGTATCTATTTTCATTTGAGGTTTTAGTGCCCCGACTTTTATGATGTTGGGCCCTGCTCCCGTGTCTACCATGAACGCGCAGCGTTCGTTCAGTTCTGGTGCCGAGATTTCTACCTCGGGTATGAATGTCCTTGATACTTCGGCGGCGTTTACGCGTCCGTTTGTTTGCCATGAGCCGGTCTCTCTTGGGAGCTCTCTCGTCGCCGGCTCAGTGACGAGAGGCCGTTGGCGTTTCCCGAATTCTGGGAATTGTACATTCGCTTTCGACATTCGTGTATGTCGTGTCCGGGATTCCCACAGTAGTTGCAGAGACGTGTATTCCTCGTTTCTTCCGCTCTCCTTGGCGGAGCGTTCTGAATTTTTGGCGCGTCGGCGGTACGTGCCTCGTACCGTGGAGTAGGATCCTGTGGCCGACGGTCTTCCTGCCGTGGATAGTATGGTTGATATCTTCATAACATGCCGTGGTGTAAGTGCCTTTGAATCGCGATTCGACGTGACAGAAGTCACTGTCACCGAAGCCGAATGCGACTCCGAGTCTAACGTCGTTGTCGGGAATGTCCACCATGGAGTACCATCCGACAGATTCGTCAACTGCCCATGGATCGTAGAATCTGACACACTGTGCCAGAGTACCATTACCGTGTTCAATGTCTAACTCGACGTTAAAACCTTTCTTCGAGTTAAGCGACTTGGTGATATTGGTAAAGATACGGTATTCGGCGTCAGTCCACTTGATCCGTTCTTGATTGGCAGGACCTTGCAGCCAGAAGTTGGCTGATGCGTTAGTAAGGCGTACAAAAGTACCACCCTCCGGTTGAGGAACATACTCTTCCCACTCGATTCCGGGCAAGTCATTAATCTGGTGTGCGATTACATGTACTGGCCCGTCACGTGGGACTCCTGCTCTCAGCGTGCGTAGTAAAGGTAACAATTGTTGGGGTGCATAAGTTATTGCACCACTCAGGACCGCCTGCTCATGTTCGCAGAGAATAGGAGTGATAATCCTATCTCCGGTCTTCACATTTCCAATGCACTCGACGTACATTGCTAAAGGCAACGGAAGCGAAGCGACCATATTGTTAAGGTCGCGAAGTTGTTCGCTGGTGTAACTCTTTCGAGACANTTTCATGACGGTCTACTGTCGATTTCCTCGTAGGCGTATAGATCGTCTTCTATCTCTATGTCAGGTAGCTCCTCTAAATAGTCGAAGTTCGTTTCGACGGAATCCACGTCCATTTCGAAATCCTCTTCTGGGTTTACGAAGAAGTTTGGCTCGCGGAATTGTATGTGGGCGGTCCCGGGGTTGGGGCGAGTAAATGGAATTTTCGTTCCCTTTAGTGTTACGCAATTGTTAACGTACGAAATTACTGCTCCCTTTTCGAAGAAGTCAGTTTCCAGGATTCCTTTCATTTGGACTGGGAAGTCGTCCTGTACGACGTAGAATCTTGCTGGTTCAGCGTTTATTGTCAACTGGGTTGTTCCCAGCGTCTTCACTACTCCCTTCGTTACATCGGTTATTTCTGGAGTACTTTTAGTATCTATTTTCATTTGAGGTTTTAGTGCCCCGACTTTTATGATGTTGGGCCCTGCTCCCGTGTCTACCATGAACGCGCAGCGTTCGTTCAGTTCTGGTGCCGAGATTTCTACCTCGGGTATGAATGTCCTTGATACTTCGGCGGCGTTTACGCGTCCGTTTGTTTGCCATGAGCCGGTCTCTCTTGGGAGCTCTCTCGTCGCCGGCTCAGTGACGAGAGGCCGTTGGCGTTTCCCGAATTCTGGGAATTGTACATTCGCTTTCGACATTCTTGTATGTCGTGTCCGGGATTCCTACAGTAGTTGCAGAGACGTGTATTCCTCGTTTCTTCCGCTCTCCTTGGCGGAGCGTTTTGAGTTTTTGGCGCGTCGGCGGTACGTGCCTCGTACCGTGGAGTAGGATCCTGTGGCGGACGGTCTTCCTGCCGTGGATAGTATGGTTGATATCTTGGCCGTGCATCGTAGCGCGGCGACATTGCTCGCGGCGGATAGTCTTCTCGTCTACGAGCGTATTGTTGACGTTCATCATATCTTGGCGATGCTGGTCGTTGCGCGTACCAGTCGTCTCGCTGGTTTGTACGGCGCGTATATTCATTAACACGATCATCGCGACGCCATGTTTGAGTCGCGGTTGGTTTGTCCCTCGCGGGTGATTATCCGCGGTTTGGTGCATCAGAGAATTGCACTCTTCGCGATTCCGTCGGTCGGCCGAATCGTTGCGCGTCTAGCTCGGCCTGTTTAAACACGCGTATCGCACTGTTAAAGTGTTCCGTCAGCGACTGGTGTTCGCTGCGGCGGATCTCGCTTCACATGTGCGGAGGTAGGCCATCGGTGAAACATTCTTTCGTAAAACTATCGACTTCGTTAACGTCGGGATTAGCTCGGTTATGATCTAATATTGCCTCGCGTAGATCCTTTACGCGGCTTATATATTCGAGGATATGTTCCCCGTTTCGTATGTATATGTTTGACAACTCACCCCGGAAATGGTCAACGGAGCGGCTGGGTTGAAAAATGTCTTTTAACGTGTCGCACAAGGCGTTCACACTGTCGCAGGCTAGGTCCTCTGCGGCTAAGGCGGCCCTTCCACGGAGTCGCGTAGTGATTAATCTGGCCAAAGTGCGCTCGCAATGGCGCGGTACTATATCCCTCGCGCGGCGGCAAGCTCGGCTGAATTGTAATATGGTAATATTTTGTCCGTCGAAGGTAGGAATAAGGCTGAGGGCCTCCTTCAACGTGTAGTCGTTGTTTTCTGGACGGACCATGGACTCTGATTCAAAAGGTACCGTCGATGCGGTAGCAGATCGCGCTGGTCTGCCAGCTTCCAAGGCTGCGGCCAATTCCTTCTGCATGGTAGCCAATTCGCGTTCGGCAAGGTGCGAGTATCTTCCTCCATAATTTCCTCGGTGGTCTTCTTAGTAGACCTCGTATCGCGGGCCATTACGCGAGTTTATTCGGTAAATTGTTCGTTAAAAAGTTCGTCGCACCACGTAATCACACTTTCTGGCACGGTTTCGTTCGTCGCGTGGCGCACGTAATCAAGTAAAATGTCTTGTCGAATGAGTCTATGATTATTCACTTTGACTGCTACGTCGGTGTCTAACAGCTCGACGGGCGTCAGTGGTCGCGGCACTTCGCTTTCAGATTCGTCGTCAGAATCACATAAGTTAATGACTTCAATACTATGACTAGACGGCGGTGTGGGCGCGTCGAAAAATTCGTCCGGAATATCACGCTGTGAACACGGCGAATAGCAGGGCGAAGAAACAGCTTCGGTGGACGGCTGCGTTTTTGTAACGTCGAAGCGCT
>NW_017150484.1:0-271 GCF_001652005.2 Ceratina calcarata | reverse complement strand
GAACGCCGGCGCGTGTGCGAACGCACGCGGACCACCTTCTCTCGTTTCTTTTTTTTCTTCTTTCGGATTCTCGACGGATTCCGACTTCCATGGCCACCGTCCTACTGTCATAAGCAACCGACGGGAGCGCGTATGATTCTCCCTAAGGCGGTCGTTTGAGCTGTCGGACCAGTGAGAACTGGCACTAGGATCCAAGACCAGCCTTCGAATCATACGTCTCTCGTGTTGCTGACGTGTCGGGCCGACTAAGCCGGCCTAGTATCCGAAACGC
>NW_017150483.1:0-271 GCF_001652005.2 Ceratina calcarata | reverse complement strand
GGGACAATGTACCTTTCATATTAGCACAAATTTATAATTCTGACTTTTACGTAGGTGATGAAAGATTTAATGATGTAGTTATTGGGAAGGATGTAAAAGAACTGTTAGGGAATCCTACACTTTCTGAAAAATTTATTATCGGTGTTCAAGACAAGAGGGAGTTCATAAAATGGTTGGAATGTACAGATGATCAAAAACGTCAAATTGAAATCAATTGTCAGAATAATATGATTAAGTTTGAAACATACCAAGATAATATGGAAGATTCTTT
>NW_017150482.1:0-271 GCF_001652005.2 Ceratina calcarata | reverse complement strand
CCACATCATATGTAGTCAGAAAAGCGTCTTTCACTTGTGCTGTTTTCGCACTAGGTGCACTACGTCATGGACACTCCGGAACTTTATGTCCTAATTTATGACATTTAAAGCATTTTACTTACCATTTTCCCTTTGAAGTGCTGATATTATTATTAATATTATTATTGGTTATTCTCTTTATTTGCAGGCATAATCTTTGGTGTCGTCTTCTTATTTCGCCAAGCTGCCATTGCTTCAGTCTCACCACTAGAATAATTCTGTCTACGAGCTT
>NW_017150481.1:0-271 GCF_001652005.2 Ceratina calcarata | reverse complement strand
ACCAACATTTGACGGAACAAGGCATATGGTTATACCGTTCTGTGAATCCTGCTATTGCATGAGACTATTTGCTACATGGAGATGACCCTCTATTGGTAAGAACGATTTTGAATAATTTATGTGGTACCGCCTATAGGACAATTGGTCGCATGCAATTTGCCAACGTAGAACTCTGCGATAAAATTCGAAAATTATTCTCGCCATTTAAAAGTGCCAACTTGTTAGGGATAGGTGGCCCTAACAAGGATTCCGGAGGAGAAACGGGTGTTGT
>NW_017150480.1:0-271 GCF_001652005.2 Ceratina calcarata | reverse complement strand
GGGGGTGAAGTCGGGGTACAATACTGGCAAAAATGTCATACTACGGGGTGTTGGTCGGCAATGGGCGACGGCTGGTTCCGTTGGTGTCCGGGGCTGGTCATCCTGTCCTCGATGTTATCGTTATCTTGGGTTTTGTGTTAATGTGGATCTAGTGCTAGGAAAATTTTTCCTCTTACAGGTCCGTTTTATAGATCTTACAAATCTGTTTTACAAAGGAAAAGCGTACGACACTCAAGGCGAAGTTAACGTCATGGCAAAAGGCACATGAACA
>NW_017150479.1:0-271 GCF_001652005.2 Ceratina calcarata | reverse complement strand
TTCCCACTTACATTCTAGTTAATTTGTATTATACATATATCCATATTGATGGGCTGGATTGTAATCAACGAAAACGAAAAAACGATCATAAACGAAAAAATAACGAAATATCACTAGAATCGATAGTATCCCAGATAAAACCCGAACAAAAAAAAAACTTTTACTTGGTATTGTTTCACAGAGATGTCCGTGTAAGGTCCGACGCAGAGAAACACGAACTGTTTGAACAAATCGGTATCCCTGAGTCTCGACCTCCGAGGTCCTGCCTCTA
>NW_017150478.1:0-271 GCF_001652005.2 Ceratina calcarata | reverse complement strand
GGTAATGTCTGCTCTTGAAGTTATTACTATTTATAAACTACATTTTGATTATTTATCATTTATTCGTTTTACAGAATTTACAGAATGTTGTAAGAAGACCTACATCTTGATGCCATTTCAGTGTAAAGCACAAAATACTGCTTTAGTAGACTGCTTAACAAAATGGTACAATGATTCTACTTTCCAAGAAGAATGTAAAGAGCAATACTTAAATGAGAGATCTCAATATCGAAGAACGGGTATACCTCAAAGGTCAAAATTCAGTAGGATG
>NW_017150477.1:0-271 GCF_001652005.2 Ceratina calcarata | reverse complement strand
TGTATGCACTGCTCATTAAATGAAATATGGATTATGCAAAAATACTTAATATATCGAAAGCAACAACAAGTTAATAGAAATCAGTTTTAAATTTACCTTAATGAACAATATCATAGAATAGAAGACAAAGATGTATTAAATTAACTATGGAAATCGTCCAGATATTCTAATTTTAATTCTTTTCCTAAGCACTTATATTAAAAACATACATTAACGAAAAAACGAAAAAACAGTTTTTTGCAAATTACTCGTAAACTATTGATGCTAGCGA
>NW_017150476.1:0-271 GCF_001652005.2 Ceratina calcarata | reverse complement strand
ACGATTCAAAAATCGATTATTTAAAGAGAATCGAACGTCCCTAATTCAAACATGCCTTAAACAGAACATTCGCGATGTAGAGATAAACATTGTTAGAATATTTTATACTCTAAGTGAACCATTACACTACGTCCTATTAATCTTTAATGTAACCAAGGCTGAAAATGCTGTTCATTACATCGAATAGAAATGCGTAGATCATTGAGACCGCGTGATGAAAATCGAAGAAATGGTCCGTGGGCAACAGATTAGTGATGGCGATGCAATATTG
>NW_017150475.1:0-271 GCF_001652005.2 Ceratina calcarata | reverse complement strand
CATAAACAATTTCCTATTGTTAACAAATACTTTTACGTTATCGCGTAACGTGAAGTATTATTTTAATACATATAGTTATCTATTCATATAGAAGCCATACATATCAATAGTAAATTTTAAGATAAACATTCCCGAACAAATTATATGTCCTCGAGCATAAAGTGTTGATTATTTTTGGAACAAAATGTGGTTTCGACCATTATGTTTCGGTTTTATTTTAAGTGCCTCGCCCTGTATACTAAATGTATATATATTTATGCATGTACATAAT
>NW_017150474.1:2649-4525 GCF_001652005.2 Ceratina calcarata | reverse complement strand
TAATTAAAAATATAATGAAAATTATGATGAGGGCGACCAAGATAAAAATTGAGAAAATATTTGGCCATTTACACCATAACGAATCACGATAACAAACTTGAAACTCAATATACGGCAATGGAAGCCCCCAAAAATGTGCTCGACTACCCCGATGCCGTCGAGACAACATGACAGATTTACCTTTACTGTTATCGTTCTAGAGACAACACATTGAATAAACGACAGTATTTGTAGAGAACGTATCAATCCTATAAACGCACACAAGTTTGGAAAATTCTCACGCTAATCCTTCTCGCGTTTAATTAATCGGATATTAATCTTACATAATGTATTTTTACCTTACCTGGAATACTTTCTAGATAATCGTTGAATAAATGAATCCAAAACTGAATAAGCATGTATATAGTATTCAGAAGGGAAATGTAAGCAATCAGCACCGATATCGGAGATGTACCAATAGCACTTGTTGCAACTGCGTCAAGTAATCTACTAATAACGAGTGGGAAATCTAATTATTCATTTGAAGTCGTAGTGCGCATGCTGGACTTCATGAAGGACTTCGCGTCATTCAGGGCTACATATACTGTATAGATATACACTATACGTATATCATACGATTCGTATACCTCACACATTAATCTTTACTATATTAATCTGAATCTTTCACATTTTGTAATAACTGCATGTAAAAATTATTCATTACGATGGACAAGTACTTTCACTTTTTACAGGTAAATATGTAAAGGAATCACAAATATTAAATCCAGACATTTACATGTAGTTAAGTGCAAAAGTTTCAGAACGAAATCGATTTTTGGTTTTTATGTAATTTCATGCATTTTACTGGAGTTACAAAAATATCTAATTATGTACGTTGATAGAGTATTTAATGATCTACATGAATTCACCATAAACATATCCTTAAAAAAATACTGTTTGCTGTCTGAAGGAGTATTCCCACTATACGATATCCTTCCGACAGCTCGAAAACGAGCGAAATCAGGGCTATAATCGGTAGGATAGAGTATAGAGAGAAGCGTGTAAAAGTAGGAGGGTCATGGGCCCCCCGGGTCGAAAACGACTCCGAATCTGCAGACTGACCGCCCGCTTCATGGTCGGAGACGGACAGCTTCTGAGCGAAAGGCAAGGAAAGCCTACCCTGCGATTCCTTTCGACAGTCCCTTGTAGATTGTTAGTTAATAATTATTGTTAGTTAATAATATAGAGGGATAAATTATACGATCCCTGCAGAAGCCATGTTTTGGGAACAGGCAATTGAAGAAGAACTTGAGTCACATCGGCAGAACAACTCCTGGGAGATCGTTGATCGACCTGAGAACGTTCCATTATTGGATACGAAATGGGTTTTTAAGATAAAAATGGACTCTGCCGGAAATGTCAAACGATTCAAGGCGAGGTTATGTAGTTGTGGCTACAAGCAAAGGAGAGGAATTGATTACAATGACACCTTTGCACCTGTTGCTAAATATGAGTCGATCCGAATCCTTTTTGCGATTGCCGCTCACATGGACTTAGAGATTGTTAAATTTGATATAAAAACAGCGTTTTAATACGGCATATTAGAGGAGGAACTGTATATGGAAATTCCTGAAGGCTTGGAAGAGCAAGATGAAGAGAACAAAGTCTGTAAGTTAATAAAATCTCTTTACGGTCTGAAACAATCATCGAAATGTTGGAATACGCGTTTTACTACTTTTCTTTGTAAATATGGTTTTAAAAGGTGTGAATCTGAATGGTCTGTATTCGTGCGTGTGAAAAATGACGAACCCATGTATCTTGCATTAGTTGTAGATGATGGTGTGATATTCGGTAAAAACAAGAGCGATATTGACTGTATTTTGGATGTATTGTGCAC
>NW_017150474.1:0-799 GCF_001652005.2 Ceratina calcarata | reverse complement strand
TTTAAAGAACAAATTAAATATTTTGTAGGAAACATGTGAATAAGGGGAGTGTTAGATCATGTAGATTCCCATGTTTCTATTGACATACACAAATATATATATATGTGTGTTGTGTGTGTGAGCGCGAAGGTGTCGCGACAATTTCGTGCGGCACAATCATTCTCGTGTAATACTTATCACCAAGAGCAGTACAACTCAGTACTGTTAAGACATATTTAATAAAATCGACTTGTCATTCTTACTTAACATAATATAATTCACTTTTCTGCTCTAGAACGTCCTATCAGATTCACATGTAACTTTATGAACATTTGAGCAGAATATCATGATTTTAATGTGCTTCAAAAATGCCTTACACAGAATATTAATAATGAGCGCTTAAAGATTGCTAGAATACTTTCTACTCTAATTGTATCATTACATATGTCCTATTAATCTTAAATACAAAGGCTGAAAATGCTGTTCATTAAATCGAATAGAAATATACAGTTATATATATGTATACGCACAAAGTTATCTCATCATATTAGAAAATCGGTGGAAGCATAAAAAAGTTAAACTCATCAAAACATATAAAAATGGTTCAATTTATCTCAGTTTTAGATCGAAAGACATGAAAAACTGCGATTTTTCGAAATTTTTAATCGTTGTAGCTCAGAAGGACATTAACCGATTTTGTTCAAACTCTCTGTACATGTATACATATAACTTACTTAGGTCTACAAACATAACGTTCACTTTTTTCTTCGCGAGAGTTACACATGCAGGTTTTTCATATGACTCATTTTTGTACAGAATT
>NW_017150473.1:0-271 GCF_001652005.2 Ceratina calcarata | reverse complement strand
TTCCAAACGTAATTTTCTGGAAAAATTTTGAGAATTGCATGCTACTACTTTGTCAAAACGACATCTTTGAATGTTGCAAGTTTCATCAAAATCCGTTTTCCGTCGACTGTGAACTCCAAGTAATGGTCAATCCTCACAGAGCGTGCGGTGCGGTGCAGCGCGGCTTTTTTCGAGCCGACCGTAAGTTCGACCAGGGCCGAAAACCAAGTTTCCACCCTGTGGCTGCTCCTTGAGCAGATTCGCGCTCGGATGCAATCAAAAAAACTAGACT
>NW_017150472.1:0-271 GCF_001652005.2 Ceratina calcarata | reverse complement strand
GGGGGGTCTCCTATTCTTATACATTGTAAAGATCGAGTAATGCCAACATCATATACTTAATACATCAACTATTCAAAAGGATTAAAAACATAAATAGGTAACATACGTGAATAGTAAAATATTTAAAATTTATTCTTTGATTAAATGTAATTCCTTTTATTAAGACATTTCCTATAATATTCACATTGAAGTTATGTAAACATCTTAAAAAACATGTTAAACTTGGCAAAAGCACGACTTAAGATAAATTAGTATTTGACAGTTAGCAATT
>NW_017150471.1:0-271 GCF_001652005.2 Ceratina calcarata | reverse complement strand
CAATATCGTTAGAGCAAGTGGACCCTTCGAACAAGAAACATGAGCAACGAATCTAACACGCTGAAAAAGACAAAAGGAATGAAGAGAAAAACAGCAAACGAGCTATGGAAATCTCTCGTGAAAAGGATGAGAAACGGCATATTGATAAAAGTCGGATGCACGAAAAAAGTATCATCCCACGAAACGGAGGATGGGATCAATGAGGCTCGAATCGAGAACGACGAGTCAGGATACGATACCGCCAATACTGGATCATTGAGCACATTGACGC
>NW_017150470.1:0-271 GCF_001652005.2 Ceratina calcarata | reverse complement strand
GTCTATGAGGGTCCATGACTGTTGAAGAAGTTACGAACATCAGACCTCCCAATGGGTCTGCCTCGGGACCGAAAGGTATCACCGTGGCGGTATGGAATGGGGTGTCTCTTACCGAACTCGCCACATTCCTCAACCTCATTCTGGCCAACGAGAATATGCCTCTATGTCTCACCGATTCCAGGACGGTCTTAATCCCGAAGGATTCTGGGTCGATGGATCCCTCTCAATACCGTCCGCTATCCATAGCGTCGGTAATTTTTTTTTTTTTTTT
>NW_017150469.1:0-271 GCF_001652005.2 Ceratina calcarata | reverse complement strand
AGAAGCGTTAGAGCAAAGGTCATTCTTCCCCGGCAAATCAGCGACGACTAACAAAAGTTCAAGCATTCACCGTCATTCGGAGTACAATCGCATTGGAAATAAGCACAATTGTTTAGAAATCTATGGTCCGACAGATCACAATACGAATAATAATAATAAATTTTGAGAAAAAGATGGCTGGTTATAATAAAAATCTAACATTCGACCTTGGCTGAAATTGTCTAAAGACGATGTTCGGTTTTATTGTGAAATAAACTACAACCGCAACAAA
>NW_017150468.1:0-271 GCF_001652005.2 Ceratina calcarata | reverse complement strand
TCTGATTAGGAGCATATACAAAATAACTTTGGGTTCGCTGTAAGGGATCTGTTTCTAAAAATCCGATCGTTAGCTAAGAAGACTTTGCGCGCTTTAGCTAGGGCAGCGTCTGCGTGGATGTTACCCCTCATTAGGTAATCAATTTGATAACCTAGGTATCTCACAGTAGATCTGTGCGGGATAAGAACAGAGTTCGTAGTGCCCGGGACCGTTGCACGTATGCCGAATTTGTTTGTTCCCCTTTTTGCTATAGCAGACAAGTAACGCACCG
>NW_017150467.1:0-271 GCF_001652005.2 Ceratina calcarata | reverse complement strand
ATTATGGACCGAATGCTGAACGGCCGGATATTGATGACAATATGTACGAACAGTTAAAATTTAATCGACAAATTCCCGTGCCCAGTAGTACAGATCGTTTGTCAGCCGTTGATCATCAATTGTTGATACGCATATTATGGAAGACAAACTTGTATTTAAGACGGAAACGTCTGCTACGAACGCAAAACCGCGTACGCCTCACCGTCAAGGCAAGGGGGACAGAAGCGAACTGACGCATTTAGATTCAGCGTCGGATCACACCAGATGGCTG
>NW_017150466.1:0-271 GCF_001652005.2 Ceratina calcarata | reverse complement strand
GCTTAGGAGATTCTAAAATCAACTTCATTTTTTCAAATGAAATGGGATACTTTTTTTATACATCAAACGATACAGCTATTTAAAAATTCTTTATAAAAAAAAAGTACTGTGTATAAAGTAAAAAAAGACCTGTGTATGACGAAAAGTTAGTAGTTTAAGAGATAATTCAATTTAAATTATTATAAAATTCGTACTGACATTAGACATGAAGCAGCGTATTATCTTTGAATGTTGCAAAATATCAGCCAATACATTAAGTAACGTATATAGG
>NW_017150465.1:0-271 GCF_001652005.2 Ceratina calcarata | reverse complement strand
GCGTTTTGTTTCTGCATAATTTGATAAAACAATGCATTGACTATTTACAAATAAACTAATAACTTTGTAGATATTGTATTATTAATCTAGTTTGATGATGTTTTTGAAGAAGATCATGAATGCCGCTACAGAGGTACGTGCGGTTTGGCATGAAACGAAGGTGAACTCAGGTGAAGGTGCTCTCACGCAAGTATTCGAGTTCATCCTTCATTCAGTCGCTGTACGATCCTGAGATCACGTACACACGAAAATGATAATGTTTACAAGAATT
>NW_017150464.1:0-271 GCF_001652005.2 Ceratina calcarata | reverse complement strand
TCCAAAATCCGAAAAGAACGTACGGTCCTTCCTAGGAATTGCCGGGTACTATCGACAGTTCATTAGAAATTTCGCGAAAATCGCCAAATCCCTGACGGATCTCACGGGAAAGGACACCCCGTTTCACTGGTCGGACGCACAACAAAAATCCTTCAATATACTAAAGGAAAAACTTTGCGAATCTCCTATCCTCAAATATCCCGATTTTAATAAACCTTTCACGCTAATAACAGACGCTTCCAACTCTGGGAGCAATCCTATCCCAAGAAGG
>NW_017150463.1:2745-4000 GCF_001652005.2 Ceratina calcarata | reverse complement strand
TAAAAAAGTATCTAAATCTGTTTAAAAAAACAAAGTTGACCTTCATATGTCCTTGACTCGTCCACCTATGGAAGAACTGAATATGCCCCATTCAAAACCATGCCACAATATCGAAATTATGTTAAAATTGACTGAGACACCCTGTATACTTTGGTTTGATGATTTTTAACGGGAATGATTAAAATCGAAGGGAATTAGGAGGGGAATGAGTAAGAAATTCTTATAAACGCGACCTTAATTAAACGACAAGAAGGGTGAGTCGTGATTATTAAGGGGCTAATTAACAACTCTTGATTAACGCCTGTCCAATTAGGGTATCCCCTAATTAACGAACTTCTGATGAGCCGGAATTAGGGCCTCGGTCTGAGGAACCCCAACGATGATTTATGAAAAATCTAATGAATATTTCACGCAAGATTCTGGGGCCAGCATGTGAAACATTGACGGTATAATTTAATAGCTGCAACGCGGAGCTTTTCTTTTGAATCATTGAGGACAGAGTCGCAGCTGCGACATACAATTTTAATTTCTCTGCCAGGCGTCGTATCTTCTTTTTTATGGCAACCGCCTCCGGCTGTAATATTAAATAGACAAGAGGCGTTCTTTTGTTGAAAGTGGAAGACCGTGAACAATCTGTTCTTTTTTTACTACTCGTTTCGCGTCCCTTCAAGAATATTAATCCGAGCTTAAAAACAAGAGAAGGTGAAGGATCAGCCACTGATTTGGCAGCGGGAAGATGCAATTAAAACGAGTCCGTCGGACACTCGTTCGGTGGAGGACGAGAAGCAACTCAGAGACACCGGATCTTGTTCCCTCATCCCCCCTTTGATATCGTTCCCATCGGGTCTTGATTAAAATAAGGACAAGTGGTCCGCGAAATCCGTTCTAACACGGCAAACCGCAACGCGTTTAACTATCGGATATTTTTAGAGCCTGATCGATAACCCGATTTGCGTTAATACAGAACAGTCGACGATTCCTTTATTCCCTGGTCTCGTTCCGCTTTTAAGAATCGGTCGCAATTTTTCCATTCGCCACGCCAATCTCCATAGAAATCTGACCCAGTCGAAATAGCCGAGACCGTCGAGTATTTTAGGTGGAATTTACAATCTCAGAAATGTTAATAAATACCCCAAAATACTTAAATTAAAATTCTTACGTTAGAAATTGCTTCTTAGAATTTTTGATAATTTCAGATTTAGATTCTTTAAAATTAGACGCATAATAATAGTTTTAATTACCAAATAAAAAAGTA
>NW_017150463.1:0-639 GCF_001652005.2 Ceratina calcarata | reverse complement strand
ATGGAACAGGAAAATTTTCCTATACTCTTATTTAAATAATTAATTGACAAGAGAAGCCTGAATCCTGTAAATTTCTAAATTCAAGAGAAACAAGTTACATGCTGGAAGTAGAATTCATTTTTAAACAAGAAGAAATAGACGAGCGGTGAAAAGAATTTTAAGTCACAGAGAATTTACTCTATATAAATCGAGGCGAAGAACGGTGTGAAACAGGAATTTTCCCACAAGGTACTAAATTGTAATCTGCATAAAGAAATGAAAACGGTTTTGAACTGGTTCTGAATATAAAAAAAAAGAATCGTAAACCATGGATCCGTTTTTATGGTAGAAGCAAAAAGTAGTCTTGATATGCAAACGAGGGAACGAGTTTCGTGAAGAATAATTATTTTTCTATCTTTTTTCTACTGAGATCGTGGAGCCTAGCCGTCTGCTGGCTCGATTGATCGAACCGGTCGATACACCTTGAGAAAAACTTAATCCTCGTTTATTCTGGGACAAAAATAATAGCCACCATAAAACTGTTTTATTTCTAATTAGTTTAGATTATATGCAAAGTAGATCTTTTATGGCGATCAATTTAAATAATGCAATTTATTATCTAAAATTATCTCTTCAAATGTTATTTAAATTTACTTTTTC
>NW_017150462.1:0-272 GCF_001652005.2 Ceratina calcarata | reverse complement strand
TGGCCACCGAGGACGTCGGGGTTAGACTGGTAGTCCCGTCTGATTACTTCCATTTGTTTTTTTAATAAACGGTTGTGGGTTTCGAAGGGAAACATTTTGCGTAGTCNTGAGAAAGAGTGAGAGATCTGATCGACAAAGGTTGGAGCATGTGTCTCTTCTATTGTCCTTTTTCATAACCGGTTAGACGTGTCAATATGACAGAGAGGCTGCTAGACGGGACAGGTAACCCCGGCTGGGGAGGGGATTATACGAACAGATATACGTCGGGATTG
>NW_017150461.1:0-271 GCF_001652005.2 Ceratina calcarata | reverse complement strand
ACATCCAAATGAGATAAACAAATTATCACTTTACAGAATCAATATACCCCGACAGCGGTGTTGCGGCGGCGTTTCCTCGTCACCGTCGAAATACAACTGACGCATTAGTGCGACGGTTGCATTTATACTGGACCCCTGCATTGCTGTGCAACGTTACAGAAACGAAACCATTGAAATAAATAATTAATCATAAAAAGATCAAAACAGTAAGCGGAAACATAATGCAAAGGAACTATAGAGAAACCACCTGCACGTGTAGAGTGGGAAACAG
>NW_017150460.1:0-271 GCF_001652005.2 Ceratina calcarata | reverse complement strand
TTTTAATCCATTGTTTATTCTTTGATTTGTTAATAGCATGCTTTAGTGTTTTTTTGGTGATTCGATATGATTTTTCCGCTTCTTTGACCTGTTCAATAGTTACAGAGTTTTTGTGTTGCTTTTTCTTTAGTTTTTGCCATATTCTTCTACATTTTAAGCATTGATCACTTATCATTTTTATTTCAGGTGTCCACCAGGGTTGTGGTGGTAGTCTGGACTTCCGATGTAGTCGAGGCATGGAGATTTTACATATATTGTTCAGGTATTTATC
>NW_017150459.1:0-271 GCF_001652005.2 Ceratina calcarata | reverse complement strand
GAGAGGAAGACGTTTGATCGGGACAACAATGGCAAGGGCAGCACGCTCACGCGGTTTCGCACAATGGTAGTGCGCGGGCCACTGTCAAAGCGGGTGTCAACTGTCAACCGGAGACCGTTCCGAGGCGTGCCAGAGCGTGGAGATACACCAGACGCGAGATACAAACGACGAAACGCACGGACCGTGAAGAGAAGGAAACTGTTCATAATTCTTCTCTGAAGATACATGTACGTATCGTACGTGTATTCAATAGTGTATTTATGTTAGTGCA
>NW_017150458.1:0-271 GCF_001652005.2 Ceratina calcarata | reverse complement strand
TTGAAATTAAATCGGAGAGACGGTTTGAAAATTAAATTATTACTTTTTTAAACAACGATTATCAAGCTAGAAGACCGTAGCCTAACCGAAGGTAATACGACCAGCCACTCTCGTTTCCAGTCGGCGGCAATTAGAACCACCGACTTCCCGCTCCCGCACACGGACTTACGTCAATTCGTCGTAGCTCGTCTGCTCGGAACCTCCCTGTTGAGAGACACGCCGAGACTCCGCTCGTTTCGAGACAACCGCGTTTCAGTATATCTCTATCCTA
>NW_017150457.1:0-271 GCF_001652005.2 Ceratina calcarata | reverse complement strand
TTTCTATATAAAATATAATTCTATATAAAATAGTTTTAGATTTCTATATAAAATCGTATGAGAATCACGTAGTGAATATTGCAGAAACTGGAAAAATTTTTAGTTGGACTGTGTTATTTACAGGCACGTTGTAATAATGCGATCGATGAATCTGATACGATCCGGCGCTGTAAAATCTGCGACTTAATGACGAAAAGCTAGGAACTTGTCAATAATTAATAGTCTACGTGTACTTTTATACCGCTCTTCATCCCTCTCTCTACGTCTCTCT
>NW_017150456.1:0-271 GCF_001652005.2 Ceratina calcarata | reverse complement strand
CTTTTTCTTCTAAGGAGTCCGTCTAGACTGCTTACACTGTTAGATCTATATCTCCACAATCTTTCTGCATTTGTAGGTCTTCCTTCTGTCTCTTTATTCTCATTCATCCTTTCCTGTAATTTCTTAAGGAGAATGAAAACTATAAGATATATCTACTGTCCAAATATTATTGGTTGTAACAAAACATGTACAAAAAATAATGAATAGAGGATTTATTTAATCTACTACATAACAATAACTTTGATGAACGTATTGTAATTAAATGTGTAAG
>NW_017150455.1:0-271 GCF_001652005.2 Ceratina calcarata | reverse complement strand
ATATCCGAACAATTTTTATAAAATATTTCTCTTTACTCTATTTAGGAAAAAATAAATTATTCTGCACGTCTCTATTGTGTCTTAGTAAAATAATAATTTTTTGTCAGAATCATGGAATAAACCTATAGGTCATCGTTGCATCTTAATGAGAGACGATGATAAAAAGTATCGGATCATGTGATCAATTACTTCATATCATCGTCTCGGATGCAAATCTATCAGGCCACTTGGTAATTCTATTTTTACATCAATCTAAATTATTATACTACGT
>NW_017150454.1:0-271 GCF_001652005.2 Ceratina calcarata | reverse complement strand
AAAGCAGCACAGTTCGCTGCAATAGCGGTTGAGCAGGGGCGTTTTCGGCGAACTCTTCACATTGTAGCAGGACGTTCGGCCACCGGTATTTTACCGTCTGAATAAACGCATGGGCAAACTCATCCTACTACAACCTCGGTGGGGTGCGGATGGCGTCAGCCCAATTACAGCGGGTCGTTAAGCCATTGCTGGTTATTCGTGCCGGCATCCAGGTATGTAAGCGTCGTTTTAACTACACCTGTTTTTGCGATCGCGAAGCCGCTATGCTTTT
>NW_017150453.1:0-271 GCF_001652005.2 Ceratina calcarata | reverse complement strand
TCTATATCTCCGTTCAAAATCCCCCATCCTACCTCCTCTATCATCTTGATCATTTCCTTTCCCTCGCTATTCACCTTGTTGTCCTTCGACTTTCTCTCTCCTTCCTCCTCCGGCCCTCTCACATTCCCTAATTCTTTCCCTGTCCTCGCGTTAAAGTCGCCCCCTACGATTACCCTCTCTTTCCCTCTCCGTGTCTCCATCCATCCCCTCAGCTCTTCCAGCTTCTTGTCCATGTCCCCGTTCACGTACACCGCTACTACCCTCCACTCCT
>NW_017150452.1:3269-4067 GCF_001652005.2 Ceratina calcarata | reverse complement strand
TCTCCTTTTCTTATCGATATACAAAGTTTGTCATAAATATCGCAAGATATTTTTTTCAATCTTTTTTTAAAACTTTTAAAATGATTTGCTAAGTAATACACAAATTGTTCTTCCAGTACGCCTGGAATTCACTTAATCTAGTGACTTAATACAACTCTGGGGGTGAAATAATGCGACGTGAGCGATGCACGTTCGGCAAGATAATGCCATTCCCTTGGCTGGCAGTCAAGATGAAGGGAAGCGTGCCCAAGACTTTATATCGCAGACGGGCAACGGCGTTAACGTTTTAAGTGGCTGTAATTCGCGACCGACGATTGGAATTAAAAAAGGTCGCGACATTCTCATGCTTTGTTTCGCGGGTTTTACGTCTCCTTCCCGTTCGCATCGTCGTCTACACTCCGCGGAGGGCCCCCAGCCACCGCCTCGAACGGCTTTTACTGCCGATTCAAACGACACCGTGAACAATTATTTCGAATGCGCTTGTATGATTGCCAGGAAATCATACCCGACGTTAATAATTCATTTGTGCGGCTTGTGTTCAGGTGGATGAATAAAACGAGGGACGGTAGTTTCAGCCCTCTTGATTGATTCCTTGATTAAGTGCTTTAATCCACTGAGAATTTCTTTGAAGAACGAGCTCTAATGCTGCAGATTGGCCAAGTCATGCGGAATTCAATTAATTTTCGTCTACTTCGTAAGCATTAGTGTCGCTTTTATTAGAAACACTTTCATTAAAAAATATCTTAATTTCCACAGATAGTATAATAAAATTATTAATATATTCAAAAAGATTCTTAA
>NW_017150452.1:0-1957 GCF_001652005.2 Ceratina calcarata | reverse complement strand
AAAGTTCATTGCTTCAAATATTGGACACAGCTTTTCATGTCTTAAACCTTTGGCAGAGATCGTACGCCTCATACAACCTTAATCATATTATTCAATTATCATTCGTGTATTTAATTATCATTATGTTTTTTGTCATTTTATGTGTCTGCACACTGGTGGTAAAATATCGAGCACTCAGTTCACATCCTCGAATCTTATCAAACCGGTAGCCTAGCCAGTTTCCTATCGCTGCCCGATAGGCTTTCTGAATTTGTCGATGCACGCCGGCCAATTTATCGACATCTGATCGTTAACGCTATCTAACTAACACACGGGCCGTTTCCTTATTTAGATCCCGTCCGAGCTACCAGCCGAGCAACGAGGCTTTAATCGCACCGAAAATTGCAACACGCGCGGATCCGCGTTACTCGCTACCACGCTCGCCGAGAGAATCACGGCTCGTAAGAGGAGAGTAACAACGCTTTTGCCCGAGCTATCCGGCCGCGTAACTGTTCCGCTTAATATCTATTATAAACTTACGCGCCCCTCGCTGCCAGAGGGAGACCGAGATACGGTGACGACGAGCGTAAGCACTCTCCGCGAAGGCAAAGGGATCCCCGGCGCGGTGGTTTATCGTCGCGCACATTGTGTTTAACGGTATCCCCCCGTGGATCCTAAATAGCTATTTCGTGCGATTGCGAGTGCTCGGAGTGTCCGCGCATAAATTTACCGAGCTTTGATTATCGCTAATAAATGTTTTCGCGACCGGCCGGTAATTTATGGACGAAAATAAGCGCGCGATAATGCTCGTAATTAACACCTTGTCGAGGCATCGCGAACCACCTCGCCTCACCTCGTTCACGGCTAATGACGGACAAAAATATTGACTTCCGCTTTATAATCCCCCGGTTATTGAATTCCACCCGCAGCATTAACAATATCATATTTTCAATCAATTAGTTTATTATTAGATGCGCCAAATGGATTCTCGAGATTCTGAAACAAACTTTCGACCGGTAAATCACTCGAATTAACTTCGCTATCAAAACTCGTTTAAGCGTTTCAATTTGTCCCGGTAATTAAAATTGTATTTTTTTTCTACGATATCAATTCGATGTAAGGGGATTGTAACTGCGGCTTTCTTCGCGCTGCGAAACTGTCGGATAATAAATAAACCCCGCGTGGACGATGGATATTGATGCGCCGCGAAATGATTGATGCTGCGTCGTATTAATGACACTAACGCGGAAGGAAGTGCTAATATGGCAGTCTTATTGATACTATGCGCGAATCTAATGACGAGACGATGAATCGAGGATTGCGCTGGAGTTTGTATACCTTCAATCACACAGCGGATTTGATGGTGCTTTATGAACAGGAGAGCTTCATTACAGATTCATTTTTTTTTTACGACAAATCTTCTATTCATGACAGAAAAAGACTATCAATGTGCAATATGGAAATTACAATAAAAGCACGTCCTAATATACTTACTAATGTATGTTATTAGTTATGCATTTACGGAATTGTTTTACATTGGCTGTTTACAACAGATGGGCTGTTTTTGTTTTCATATTAAACGATTACCCTCGCTGTTTCCCTTAATTGGAATTTAATAGCGACGTAGGATGTTCAGAACCCGGAAACATGTAAACAGCATCCTTCACGGCAGAGTGGCTAGCACAGACAGTGGTTAAGCACGAGGACAACCGTGGCAAAAAGGAGCAACGTGTAATTCGGTCCTGTCCAGCGTCGCCCTTATGCCGTGCAACATCCGATACCTTCCCTCCCCCTCTTGGACGAAACGTAACGTAAGATAACACCTGCGATATAACCGCGCGCGAATAAAACGGTCTGGTGACCGAGCACACGGTTGCCCTGGCACAGTGGCGATCAACCGTCCCCAGTTCAAGGGAAATCCTGTCTGCCAATTTCCTGGAAACTCGTTTACCTTTTGTCAGGAAAGAGAGATGATAAT
>NW_017150451.1:0-271 GCF_001652005.2 Ceratina calcarata | reverse complement strand
CATGCATATTGCTGTTGATATTTAATGCATTCTTGTCCATTTTAGTGTCCTTTAATATTTTAATCATAATTACATGCATTTTGCTGTTGATATTTAATGCATTTTTGTCCATTTTAATGTCCTTTAACTTTTTAAACATAACCACATGAATTTTGTTATTAATTTTTGTCCATTTTAACACTAAACCTACCGGCATTTTATATATACCTATTTCTACCAATGGCGGTCAAATAACCGTTTTTCAAATAAACATTATATTCCCTTCCAGTTG
>NW_017150450.1:0-271 GCF_001652005.2 Ceratina calcarata | reverse complement strand
TATAAGTATATCGTTTGATTTTAAGATTGTTTATGGTTAATTAATTTTAACATCAGTTTTCTAATAGAGGAAAGTTAGAAGCATTTTGCTTTGATTATATATATTTTGATCAGGAGTAATGTATTAAAAGTAGTATGGCAGCATATAATTAGAATTGTTAATTGGACAAGAAATGTACAGATTTAGATGTATAATGTTAAGGTGTTCATTGATATTTAATTGAATGTATCTGATACTTTGATTAAAAAATTTGATTCGGTTCCCTTTTACT
>NW_017150449.1:0-271 GCF_001652005.2 Ceratina calcarata | reverse complement strand
GTTGTACATCGTGTAGATTTTGAACTCGATTGAAATAATATAACAGCAATTACGTATTATTAAAGTCAATTTATTTTTATTTTGTCGTATTCTTTTAAATGTGAAAGATATATGTAGATAAACATTATGGAAAACGTAATCATATAATACGCAAATGCGTATACATCATACGCTTTAGAGGGCGTAAATAAATGTTGCGTGTTGCAAACTGATGTGCTCGAAATTTTGATTTACGATTTATATATCTCTATATATACATATATATATATTC